>NW_028236921.1:0-51358 GCF_017979445.1 Akebia trifoliata
CTCGATCTTTTCATAAACGTCGGTTCATGAAATAATTTTCTATGATTTTCTTGTCAAAAGTTTGATTTACTTGAAGGAAGCATTGATGGTATCAACTATCATGTGAGAAATTATAAATATGAGTATTTTAGGTAAATTACCATTTTGTGAGACGAATATGATGAAATCAATCCTATGACTAATTGTTCATTTTAATCCTCGAACATGAATGTGCGAGATCGCTGATTTCTCAAGTGACGATTTCACAGGTTTAAAGTGACAATCTCTCTAAAAATGATAAATCTGCGAGATCGTTACTTTTATAACCAATGAAATTATCTCTCTGGAAAGAAAAAATATCAACGAGATTGTCACTTTAGACCTATGAGATCATCACTTGAAGACTTGCAATCTCGCACATTCACGTTCTGAGAATTAAATGAATAGTGACCCCAGAATCGAAATTTAGTCAAGAGTTTATCATTTTTTGATAAAATTCACTTCTTTTTTTTTTTTCCTTTCCCGCCATCCAAAATTAATCCTCTATCATATCAATTCTCACGGGTGTCAAGTATTTGTAAGGTCGATTATGATTCCAAGGGTCTCAATGGAATCAAGATTGATAAGAATCAGAAATGATATTTTATTTAGGTTTCAATTCTAAGTATAAATGAAACCAAACCTATCCATTGACATCGACCCTAGCTCTAATTTTAATAAAGTTAAACATACTTGGCAATATCCGACTCCAAGAAATTGAGAATCTATACAAATCGACTCCCATGTACTTCAACAGCTTCACATCTTCCTGTAAATTCATATACAATAAATGAAAAATCTTGTATTTTTATTTCTTAATCATCTTATACTTTTATTTCTTAATCATGGACTTTAATGAAGAAGAATACTTACCTTATATCTGAGGTAAGAAAGAGTAGCTACGTTGGCAGAAGTAGGTTGACCAATGAACTCTGAAGAGAAGAAAGTCAATGTTTGATTAGGTACTTCAGCACAATTTTAATAACGTCAAATATAATGAAAAAAAAAAAAACAAGAAGAGATGGGCCCACCTGGTCCCACAGTAAGCAAAAAATCCCACGTGGTTGGCCCTCTCCCTCCGATATTGGCTGGTCCTTCTGTCTGCACCACACGAAAAAATCAATAAATAAGATCAATGGCATCAAATATGCCACGTGGAATACTCTTTTGTTGACCCAACTTGAAAACATAGTACATTTTTCACGAAAGTTGTCAATCGGACCAGATCCCAAACCCAATAACTCCATTTCCGGATCGAGGATATTGGTTCTGATCCAATTATGTGTTTGAAAATATATAATTAATGAATATTTATGTCATATATATTTTTTGAAACAAGTAATGTTGGGTGTCTTTCATCCTAATTGTTGATGAAATTTTAATCTAATTTCCCAAAAAAGAGTAATGCATCTGGGCGTTGTGAAAAATAGTTGTCCACCCGATCCGACCCTATAAATAATAAATGATTCGATGTCGTGTCTGGGTTTAATAAATTTCAAATCAATTATGTATCAATATGATCCCAACCTTATCCATAGACAACCATAACATCACCCCCATTGAAATTATTGAATGCTTAAGATAACAAAAGATATACAAATACGAATAAAAGATGAAACTTAAATGATGAGTCAGGGACCGGTAATGTAGTGTAAAAGATAAGAGAAACAACAACTAATTATTTTAAACTATGAGACCATAAATACAAACCTGAATAGCAGAGGTAGACGCCCCAAACTTAAAATCAGCAGGAAAATCGCTTCTTTTTATTGATGGAGATGCAGCAGGAGCGATTCTTGAATGCGGAACTCCTCCATCCGCAAATGCACCTCTTATCAAATACGTGCCTGTATTCATGCACGTGCAGGTATTAGATTCATGCAATGTGGTGAATTAATTCCAGTTATATATGTGTGCATGTTTAGATGTCAATTACTAGCAAAGTAAAAAAAATGTGGGGGTGGTGTAGCTGTAATTACTAGTTCACTAGAAGGTGGTGTATTCAAATGCACGTGTACCAAAAAGGCTTATTTGTAATTAAAATATTGATTAAAGAGTTTTTTTGAAATTACAACATGATTCTTGGGGTCGTTGGATGAAATTTTCTTAGATTTTGTCTAAAATGACTTATAATTATATTAAGTTTAAATGTTAAGGTGGGGGCACTTGTGGGATCCAAAATTTTGTGTGGAACCACTTCTACTCAGCCTTCTCTCGTAATAACGATAAAGATATAGGAGTCCTTACTAAGTTCAAAGGGTGGTTGTTTAATAGTAGGAGGGATGTTAGATTTTAGGAGCTCATGGGTAAGAGTTGTGGTGTATTTAAATAGAATGCATGTTGATTTTCCATCAGAGCTGTTTCGATAAATTTTAAAAAGCAATCAATGGATTCATTTAGAAAATTACTTTTAAAAATTAAAATTTTCTAATTTTTAGAACATAAAAGAAAATAACTTTCTAATTTTTAAAAATTACTTGGTCTCAAAAGCTGCTTTCTACTTTCTTTCCTAACAGGGGCCTAAGTTTTGGGTTAAGAGAATAAATATTAAATACTACTCAGTTTTCAAATATTCAGACCAACCACCCTCTCCAAAGCCATGGGACTTCACCATAATGCAAAAATAGAAAAGAAAGAAAAAATAATAATTGATGGCTTTAAGATGGCTAAATGGTTTATAGGAGGTCGTAAAGAAGTTGTGGTATATTTGAATTCTCCCTTCGATAGAGAATGCAGGCCAATTGAAGCTGCCAACTAGTTTAATTAGTTGGTGAAGTCTATGGGTGATGACACCATAGACCTCGGTTCAATTCTCGCCATGAATCTCATTAAAAACAGATATACAGATATATATATATATATATATATAAGGAGGTTGTTTACCCTGGAAGGAACTTTGTATCTGCAAAATTGCTAAGAAAATGAAGAAGGCGTGGAACAGTTTGGTAGTGAGACCAGGTAGTCTCATATGTCCTCCATTGGAGAATGACTTTGAGATGAGAAGAGCCTCCATATTTGGAGGTTAAAGAGAGAATTAATGTAAAGAAGCTTTGTTTGTCTTAGAATATAGGAAGAACTCAATAACGATGATGGCCTGATTCAGGTTGATATTAGAATATTTATAGTGTCCCAATAGCTTGCCCAACGATGTGGAAATAATACACGTTTTCTCCAGCCAGTGGTTCTTTACCTACACGAAACATTACGTTGAGTAATTAAATTTTCCTAATGACCAATTGCCAGGATTAGAATTTTATATGCTAAAAAAGTCCAATCTAAAGAGGCTGCGGAAGTAATCTTGAAATTGGTCAACTAAAGGGAAGTCTAAGAATTCGACTTGCAGATCGCTTGTTTTAAATAAAACAATTTGGTAATTTGGATATCGGTTGGAATCTAGTGACTTAAGAATGAGTCATGAAAAAACACATGTATGCATGTGTCTATATCACCTAATAAACAAATATATAATACACCATGAATTAAGGTCTCATGTATGCATGTGATTTAATAGACCCCTTTTAATTGTATTTTTTTTCCTAAGAAGACCAGTTTTGATTAATGGGCAGTAACATGGGTTTTCTTTCTAAAAACCCTACAAGATTTTGGAGGTGATTAACAGTCTAGTTCATAAACTTTTCTTTCTAAAAACCCCCTCATCATAAGAAAAGCTTTGAAGTACCCAAAATATCCTTTTTCACTTCTTTACACTCAATTGGGTTTTACAACCCTGATTGTGATCCATTCTATTTTTTTTTTTTTTTATGACGGATGACGAACGGAAAACGATATAATCATAATTTCAAATTCTTAGTCACAATTTCCTATCTATTCTAACAATTTGTACCAACAATCAATGAACCAAGAATGGCTTGCATACAATTTTAAAGATATAGGTGCAACTTTAGATCTGTTCGTCTATTTTTGTTATATACCTACGGGTCTTTAATGAAGATCTATTCACTATTGAGTTTGATACTTGAAAAATAGTGAACCATCAAGCCCGACGGTAGAAAACTCAACAATTGTTGAGTTCAAAGTTTTAAAGTGAAATGCACATATAATAACAGCAAAATGAAAACTCAGAACAAAAAGTTACACACTAATTTAGATTACCAAAGTTTAATCTTAAACTGAGCCTACTTTTAATCCAAACATCCATTTCGCTATTATGATATATGTATTTTGGGTATCTTGTGATCATCTATTTAGTGGCAAGTTCGACACTTGAAAAATCAGAAAGTGTTTGGCATGAAATTTGGAAAATTAAAATGTGTTAAACTTGACAATTTAAAGTGGCAAGCTCATTGGTTGTTGAAGCGTCAAGTGTTCCACTGGATAGACCTACACAAAATATCCAAAATGAATAATATTTTTATTTTGCTAATGAACTGAATTAATAATAGCAAAATAGATACTCGGATAAAAGGTTACACTTTGATTAAGTCTATCCAATCTGGTTGGGATGAGGTAGAGAAAAGATAATTTAAATTCAAATACTATCTATAAATTAATGATTTTAGGGAGTAGGGAGGGAAGTCGACGAGGAAGATCCCTTTGTTTCTCATGAAAAAAGGGTCCGAAGGAGCTTATCCATTAAACAAACCGTAACTTTTGATCCGTATGTTTATTTTATAATTATGATTATATATGCATTATGGGTATTTTGCGAAGATCCATTCAGTGGAGTGTGGATAGTGCTAAGCGATAAGCTTGTCTCTTAAAAGCTTTGAGTAATACGCTTTCTGATTTTTCAAGCTTCGACCTCGCTTCGAATAGATCTTCACAGAATACTCGGCATGCAAGTGTAATAATAAACAACAAACATCAGGATCAGAAGGTATGTATTAATCTTTAAAATTATGAATATATCTTTGTTCATTTGTCATTCATTGTCACAAATCGTTGGAATGGGTTGCAATTGTGGTTGAAAATTCAGATTAGATAAAAGAGGTGTGAAAATGTATTTTGGGTTTGTCAAAACCTTTCTTAAGGTGAAGGGCATTTACAACGAATTTTTTTTAAGAGAAAATACAAGTCGTCCTACATCAAGATGATGTCTTTGGTTGAATTATTACGTATCCCAATTATTTACAAAGTCAATACAACATAAATAGTCCGAGTTGTAAAATTATTTACGTTTATTTCTTTTGGACTTTCTTTCTAATATTTTCCTAGAAATACTCCCGTAACCATTTTTCTATGAAATACAAATTCCCTGCAATCAAACAGACCTTTATGTTTTTGAAATATAAAAATGCCAATCTCTGAATTGTTTGAAATATAAAAATATGACCAATGAATCTAAATCATAGTAAAAGATGGTCAAATCTAGTGGATAGAAATCACCAATCAAATATTAAAAGGCCAGTGGGCAAGAAAGAATATTCTAAGCAATATTTGTTGAATTGGATAACCACCCAACATGGACTATTGTATTAAGTCACTACAAAATTTTAAGTTTTTTGCGGTGGTCAAAAACAGTCGTAAATACAAAAAAATCGCTGCTATTATTAATAGTGATGGCCACGTGTAACGCCGTTATAGGTGGCGAAGTTAAAGGCCATATGAAGGCGGTCAAAAACCGCCTCTAATTGATTGTATTAGCGTCGCTAGAGGTATGAATGAGACCTATAGTGACGGTCAAAAACCGCCGCTAATTGAAATTATTACCGTCGCTAGATATAAATGAGATCTATGGTGGTGGTCACAAACTGTAACTAATTGATTGTATTACCATCGCTATAAATATAAATGAGACCTATTGTGCTTGCAGTGGCCGCCACTAATTAATATTTTAGCGTAACTATAAATACGATTTTGAATGCCTATAGTGGCGGTAATGACCGCCGCTAATAAATTTTTTTTTAATTTTAAAATTATTTGTAACTAAATACTTATTTTTATACAACATGTTAATTAAACACAATTACTTAGTAAATCAAATTAGTTAAAGAGAAAAGTATAACAAAATAATAAGTCGATTGAATTAAAAATCAATACTTATAAATCCATGTTTGTCACTCAAAAAACAAAAACTATTATGGTGGTTGTTGTGGACACTGATCATTGTCGGGTTGATTGTGCTGCTCATCAACCTACACTTCATATACATTAATCAAATTAGTTATATCAATCAATATTTATTTATTAAAAAAATATTTTAAAACACAACATATTCAATTATCAGTGAGAATTTACATTTCTCATTAGAGTAATGATCAATTCCTTGAATCTTTGCACCTCAACATCTCTCACAATTTTGGTTCAGCATTCTCACATGAGTCAGAGCATGTCTCCTATAATGTCAAGTTGTTAACCATGGTGAGTTTCAAATTGTCAAAACAAGCAAACATCAAATAGCTTAATGAGTTGGGATTGATGAACTAATGAAAAATGACTCATATAAAAACAGATCACTACAACCACTTGGGACCATTTGAACATAGAATTTTGACCAAGTCTAAGATGAAATAACAAAAATGCATGTTTTTCCACACAGACTTTGTTAATGGTCAAGAGAGCTATATCTAAATTTTTTAAACTATCATCTAATTTTCATAATTAAGGAGTAAAAATAAGGTAATAAATACAACATGAAAAATGACTCATATAGGTGAAGCTGATCCACAATATATGTACTTCAGAATTGGAAGAATTTGATGACTAATCATAAAATGCTCCTTGAGATTGATTCACCATTTGGCGAACCAAACAGTGAAGATACAATTATTATTATTATTATTATTTTAGAAGTGCATTATCTTTGCCTACATCTATGAGCTGGGTTCATTCTAGAGTGATGAACCGGGAACTCAAATTCGAACTTAAATGGGATAACCATTCAAGGTTCCTCAATTGTGGGAACTAAAATCTATAGAAACTGTACCTGGCGTTATCATCCATGCCCCAAATGCTACTAGTTATGACAACTAAAGATGTCAATTATGTGTAGGAGGCAGGGCTGATCATTTTAGTTATGAAAGGCAGTTGAACTGAGCCTACTTTTGATCACAAAGTTACACACTAATTTAGATTACCAAAGTTTAATCTTAAACTGAGCCTACTTTTGATCCAAACATCCATTTCGCTATTATGATATATGTATTTCAGGTATCTTGTGATCATCTATCTAGTGGCAAGTTCGACACTTGAAAAATCAGAAAGTGTTTGACATGATGTTTGAAAAATTAAAAAGCATTGAACTTGACAATTTAAAGTGACAAGCTCGGTGGTTGTTGAAGCGTCAAGCGTTCCACAGGATAGACCCACACAAAATATCCGAAATGAATAATATTTTTATTTTTATTTTGCTAATCGAAATGAATGATATAATAATAGCAAAATAGATACTCGGATAAAAGGTTACACTTTGATTAAGTCTATCCAATCTGATCGGAATATGGAACGAGAGATCATCCTACTTTAAACATGTCCTAATTCAAATCACCTAACAACCTTTATATATCTAAGGTTGGGTTGAGGCAAAGAAAAGATAATTTAAATTCAAATACTATCTATAAATTAATGATTTTAGGGAGTAGGGAAGGTAGTCGACGAGGATGATCCCTCTGTTTCTCATGAAAAATGAGTCCAAAGGAGCTTATCCATTAAACAAACCGTAACTTTTGATCCCCGTGTTTATTTTATCATTACGATTATATATGCATTATGGGTATTTCGCAAAAATCTATTCAGTGGAGAGTGCTAGGCAATAAGTTTGTATCTTAAAAGCTTCGAGTAAGACTCTTTATGATTTTTCAAGCTTCGATCTCGCTTCTAATAGATCTTTACAGAATACTCGGCATGCAAGTATAATAATAAAAAACAAACATCAAGATCAAACGGTACGCATTAATCTTTAAAATTATGAATATATCTTTTTTCATCCGTCATTCATTGTCACAAATCGTTGGGAATGGATCGCAATCGTGGTTGAAAAATTCAGATAAGATAAAAGAGGTGTGAAAAGGTATTTTGGAATACAAATTCCCTGCAATCAAACAGACCCTTATGATTTTGAAATGTGATGGGTGAATACGTTGTTGAATTGGAGAATAAGGAACGCCAATCTTTGAATTGTTTGAAATATAACAATGTGACCTATGAATCTAAATCATAGTGAAAGATGGTCAAATCAAATGGATAGAAATCACCAATCAAAGATTAAAAGGTAAATGGGCAAGAAAGAATATTCTAAGCAATATTCGTATTGGAGAACTTGAATTGGATAACCACCCAACATGGACTATTGTATTAAGTTTGACAAAGGTTTCCTTCTCTTAGTAATTAATGAAATCTTATCGGTTTTTTAATATAGATCTAAAAGTATTTCTTCATAACTTGGAGCACTTTACATGTAGACCAAAGAAATTGTTAGGGAGAGAAATCGAAATTTGTGAAGGGATGGAAACGTAAAAAATAAGTTAGATTTAGAATGGTTGTTCTAGAATAGCTTGAAAAATCAAAATAAACATATTTTATATTACTCTTAGAATCAGATAAACATATTAATTAATTTCTTAGTCGTGCTGGAGTAACATTGAAATTGACATCGTTTAGGACATTGGTGTGCGAAGAATCATAGATGCTTCTCACTTGTATCTCGATTAAAAGCCTATATGGTTTTATAAACACATCCACATCAGCAATGTCTGCAACGATGTCAATTTCAATGTTACTTCAGCATTTTACTTGTGGGACTGTTTTAGTGATGGTTCGAAAATCAATTTTGTTAGGGCTGTTTTGTTGGTTTGGGCATCAAGTCTTATGGATTTTTTCTTTCCACGTGGAAAATCAATGTTTATGGGACCAGTTCTAACCCTCTACCTTCTCAAAAAACAAAGAGCATTTCTCTTAGGTATTTTATTTTCAAAAATAAAAAAACATATATTATCAATGTAAAAATATTTTTTTCTATTAAACATAATTTTTCAAACAATACTCATAGAACGGAGGTTTTATTAGGGCTGTCACCGGATGCTTATCAGTTTGGATACAACAATATCCGAATCCGAATCCGAATCCGAATCTGATATTTTTATCTGATATCCGAATTCGAATTCGACGGATATTCTAAAACTCTATTCGAATTCGAATCTGATTATCTTATCGGATATCGGATAATATCCGATTAGAATTCAAATAATTTGTATATAAAAATAAAAATAAAAACATAATTTTTCCTTATCCAATTGATTTGTCATTATTAAAAATAAAATTTATTATATATTATATATTATATTATTTATATAATAAATAAATAAATAAAATAATAAATATTATATTATTTGTATAAAAAAACTAACCAAATAAAATAATATATATTATATATTATTTCGAATCGAATATCATCAGATTCGAAATGTTAATATCTGAGTTGTATCCGATAAGGATTCGAATGTATAAAACTATCCGAATTCAAATCCAATATCCAATTAAAATTTTTGGATAATACCAGATTTTTTGAATTCGAATTCAAATTAGATTCAAATTTTCAACCATCCATTGACACCCCTAGGTTTTATTAAGAAATCATGCTAGCCTAACTACGTAGTAAGATTTCAAATGTTACTAAAGGTCGTTGGAACACATGGATTACCAAATTGTCAATTTAACACCACAGTCCTATAAATTTCATCAAACAACAAAAGTATTTTTTAAAATGAGCATTTATTATTAAATAAGAAGTCCGGCTAGCCTGACTAACTTAGTAAGATTTCAAATCTTACTAAGGATCGTTGAGCCCACATGGATTACCAAATTGGCAATCCAACACTGCAGCCCTATAAATTTAATTTAAAAAAAAAAACTCATATTTAAATAATCAAATGAAAAAAAATAATGAGAAAAAACCTTTTCTGACTTCATCCAACGTGTTGAAATTGATGACTACCATATTCCTAAATTTAAAATTAAAATTCAACAGTAAAAGAATTTTTTTTTAAAGAAAAATCAAAGTACTTAGAAAATTTTGTTCTCTAGAACTCGAGAACATTAAAAACTTTCCGAAAGTGGGCTTGACCTAAGGAATTTTTCAAAAAATTTTAAAACCCAATTTTCGATAAGTTAGATGGATCAAAGGCCATTTTCAGAGGAAATTTTAAGCTTGGCCAAACCTTACCTTCAACCAGGCCATATTTAATCCTGTAATGACCTCACCCATGCCAAGGGTAATTTTTGGTATGACTGAGCCTAGGGTTCGTTTAGGGTTAAAATTTTGCTTGGCTGAATTTTAGTTTGGCCAGGGTTGAATTTTGGTTAAATTTGGCTTACGACAGTTAAGACCCATGTGTGCTCAATTTTTTAAAAAGGAAAATGACCCCCCTAACCCCTTTCTTAGTAGTTTTTCCCTCAAGAAATCTCTCTTCTTTTACACCACTTTGGTCTTCTCGTAATTTCTCAAATCTCCTAACAAAGATTTTGTCTTACTTGGTCCTCACTTAAGGATAATTACCTCCCTAACCCAAGTTTGTTACGACTTATTAGAATGAATTCTCACTTCTACTTTTTTTTCATATTCATCAAAATTCAAAAAGTTTTCATAGCATTCAATGTTATTTTACCAAGTTCAAAAGTCTATGACCACTTTGTCCTCCATAGAGAATTTTCTAGAATTTGTCTCAATTGACCCTTGTACTCCCAATTTGTTGGATACTCTATTAAAGGAAGTGACCAAAGATGCAAAAAACCTATCATTTAATTACATTCTAGAAATTGCTAGGCTTTTACTAATCTATCCATTGATCATCATAATTAGTATAACCCTAGATAAGTGAAAGACCATCAAGACCATGGAAATGATGAGTAATCCAGCCACAACCCACCTATCAATATCGATAATGTCTCAATCCACCTAACCATCATCAATCAACCCGCCTCATCATCCAAAATCCAGCCACAACCCAAATCCATCGAAAAATCCATCATCTCCATACCCATATCCACCCCAAAATCCAACCGAAACCATCTAGTTCGTCCCATTCTATCCAAATAAATCAAAATAAAATCCAATAAACCATGTCCACAACCTTCCTAAGCATTAACCTGAGCTAAATCAAAGGAGAATCGAAGGAAAAGTGAAAGAAAAATACCTTTGAATGGGTTGGAGATACGATTAGGCACAAATCCAAGTTCAAACGTACGAAATCGGAATTCAAGAGATTTGATGCGCCAATGGAGGTTGAGATTCTCGAGATTTGCATCATTTAGGTCTGTACCCAACCCAAGATCAATTCTCATGCCGTTAGCCCATGTACGAGAAGTTCGATCAATGAAGTTTTAGGAGAGAGCTGAGACCAAATCGTGGATTGGAATGAAAGTAAACACCAAATGGGGTGTTCATGGTTTTAAGGTTCTAAACAGTCCAACAACTACCAATGGCCTAGGCACAAAACGGGCTCCCATCATTAACCCACAACCTAGTGTATGCCCCTCTAGCCATGACATGCCTCACGGCCAGATCATTTTGAAAATTTTGGAAAAAATACCCACAAAAAATTGAAATATATATATATATAGATATGATGAAATTTTTGAAAAGAGTAAAAAACTGCAAAAGAAAAAAATACAAAAAAAAATAAAAATAAAATAAAAATAAAATAAAAAACGAGCAAAAAAAGTGCAAAATGGAAACAAAGCAAAATATCGAAAGTTAAAAAAAAAAAGTGAGAAAAAGAAAATGATAGTAAAAAGGGTATTCTTGGTTTAATGCAGGGGCACACTACTCAAGGACAAGGAAAAAGTCTTAGAAAGTCATTCCGGAACACCGAGCAAAAGGAAGTCAATGAATAAAAAAGCAACAAAATAAAAAGAAGAGATATTCTCGAAAATGAATCCACGATTATCTTACTGATCAAGGGTGTGGCGTAATAGTAAGAGCTTAAGGTCCCCACGGGGGCATGCATTCAAACCTTAACCACCTCTTTCAAAGGTAGAAGAGATCATGAAGATTTCAAAGCAAAATTGCAAGAAGTTGATCTAGTCACACTAAAGATAAACAAAAGATTTAAGCCATTTTCGTCATCATTTCTTTTTAGACGATCCCAGAGCTCTACATTGTACAAGTAGATCGATTTGAGGTTTCAAAGACCATATATCAAGATATGGAACAAAGAATCAAGCAGTACATCATCCCTATCATTCACAAAGCTTGAGAAAGTTACCTCTTACCTTGTGCTTTATTTCACTTTATTCTTAGACCGTTGAAATGAGACTGGAAACGCGTAAAGTTTGAACTCGTTCGAATAAATAGGAATTTGATTGTATGTCTTTGTGATTCGTTGCCGACAACTCTAACAAATAGGGGTAGTTGTAAACACCCCAATTTATCCAAACTGAGCCTAAAAACTCTCAAAATTCAATTAAGAGAAGTATGATTTAAGTCTTCAAGTTGGATCGAGTGAGGCCTACTTTAGTGGAGACCAAATCTCCAAATTAGTAATTTCAAAAGCCTGGCCTTAAGTAACCCACGGCCAAAGAAATTTTCCTCAGGGTCATGGGTCACCCATCACCTAGTGCATTTTGCTAATAGAACCTTGAGTTGATCATCTTTTTAGTCAATTTTGACATTCAAACATCCTCACCCTAGGTCCATTCGGTTGAGTTTGTTAGAACCCATATGTTTATTAATATGCTTAGGAAAAATGACTCCTTAAACCCCTTTGTTAATAGCTTATTCTTTAAGAAAATCCATTTTTCTTCCAATCCATACTCTTGTATTAGCCTCCATAATTCTTCAAAGCATAACCATTTTAGTCTTTATTTCTTCTTCTATAATTTACTCTAAGTCACCGTTGATTCCCATTTAGGTAGAATTACTCTCCTAAGCTTAAATTCTTGAGAATTATTAGAAGTACCTTAGCTTAATACCCTCTACCTTGATCATCATTCAAAGAGGATTGAATATAAATTTACAAAATTCAAAAACCTAAGACAATTTTACCCATCCTCAAGAAGTCTTTAGAATCTTGTGTGCAAAGACACTCATATTCCTAGGTTGTTAGAAGTCTAGAAAGGTAGAAAGTCTAGAATACCCAAAATCCAAATACCAATTTACATGTCATTTGGTTTGATTATTCTATAATTGACCTCACGTTTAGAATCTAAGATAACTTTGATCCTCTTTAAGAATTTTCTAGAATTTTTTGTCTTTTAGCATTCTTTCCATTGATAATCATGATTGGCAAGATTCAATAAAGTGTAAAAGATCATCAAAACCAAAAAGAGGAGAGGTAATTGGGATTTTTTTTGAGATTTTAGTGAGAATATTGATAACTTGGAGATTTAAGACAAAACTATCATCAAGGATCTCTCAAAATCCTATAAATAGGAGCCCTTCAAAGGAAAAAATAAAGTAAAATTCTAAAGCTCTAAAATTAAATTGAAATCTTCTCTCAAATTTCCTAACTCTTCCCAAACTCTATTTACATAACCTTTCACATCTCCATAAGTCAAACTAGAAGAAGAAGATGAAGAAGGCACTAAGGTGGGATGCTATAGTTAAATTTTTGTTTTCAGACTAATTTCTTCCTAGATCCCTTCTTCTCATACCTTAATTTTTTTTTTTTTCATGTTCATTTAAATTTTAAGTATGCAGTATTTAATTTTATAGTTAGTTTGATGAATTGGAAGTAGAGAGTAATCTCACTTTGGAGGTTATCTTCCCTTACAGTTCACAATAAGCTCCTTATGAGCATTTAATTTTCAAGTTCTTAGTATTTCAATTCTATTTACTTTTACAAGCTTTCGTTTATGTTGGTTAGTTTAATTTTCTTTTCTTTCCCGAGTTGAGAAGAAAGAAAGTAATTCTTCAACCTGACGTAATCTTCCCTCTAATAAGTTATGTAATAAATTTCATTGGAACCTCTTATGCTTACACTATGTGCACACACACCACATCTTTCTATTCTAAAAAGGTTAGAGTTAAAGATGGAAATCTACTTAGATCTACATCTAATTCTTTAAGCCAACAAAACAGTCCCATGGGGACAACATTTCATGCATAAAGGTTTAGTCCCACCATCGGTTGTCTCCAACTTATAGGCATAACTTAAGGACTAAACCAACAAATAAAGACTCTTAAGAGAGAATATAAGAAGAACAATAGCTTTGAGGTAAAAAAATGGTGGAATCTATGTGGATTCCAATCAAAATCAATCTCGTAAAAAATTCAACAAGTATACACTTGGTTTATAGCTTGGTTATTGTCTCTTTTAATCCATTCTACAAAACTAGATTATATACAATTTTCCTAAATTTTCTCTATAACTTCTTCTACTCTTAAAAAATAATAATAAAAAATAATTTTAAAACTTTATTTAATAGTCATTTTGGTAGTCATTAATAGATGGGAGGGACAAAGAAGTTGTTAGAGACAAGATGTCTAACACATTCCTTGTCCCTCAACCGAACCTCCTTACTTAATTTACTAGGTAAACCTTTACCTTACCATTGAAAATAAGTCACTAAAAATCAAAACATATTTTAAAAATCATTTTAGTGGTGTCCATTCACACTCAAACTCTTTAAATGGTGACAAGTCTAAAACC
Organism: Akebia trifoliata; assembly: GCF_017979445.1. Lineage (NCBI taxonomy): Eukaryota > Viridiplantae > Streptophyta > Magnoliopsida > Ranunculales > Lardizabalaceae > Akebia > Akebia trifoliata. Next base: position 14,565 of record NW_028236921.1, read on the forward strand.
TCAGTAAATGAGCTCAAACCTCTCCAAAAGTTTCGAAACCCATATATCTACAAAGTATATTACTATATATCAAATCATATTCTTATGTAGATTGATTTGATTTTATTATTAAGTTGATTTATCTAGATTTTATTTCTATTTATGATTACTATGTATTTTTTATATAAATCATAAGAATTTATAAAATTTAAGATTTTGACACGCATATGGTTATTGCTGATTGATCAGAGTTTAGAAAGTCTTTTCTAGAGCCCTAATTTGTATAAACTTTATCAATGAATTGAACACTAAATCCCCTCATTAGACATAATGCATGGTTAGTCCATATTTATGTCGTTTTCAATTTAATTATGTATTTCAGAACTAATAACTATTATTTACGTGTAACATGAATTATTCACGAAGTTTCGAGGCGAATCAGGAAAATCCGAAGCTACCACTTTGATCTAAGATCATAAATAAGATCGTACATCAAAATTCAAGTCAATTGATCAAAACTTTACCGTGACACCATGGTCAATGACAATGGCACAGTCAAAGAAGAAAGTCAAACCTCGAGATTCGTATTGAAACTTGAAGATTGAAATACATTAATATTGAAGTAGGACTTTGATATTTTTGTAATCACAGAATGTTTCTGAAATCCTAATTACCCAAGAAATCCTAATCTGGTCTCTCTATAAATAGGAAATCAGACTAAAGGCATCTCATCTGAGAGATCTTCAATGTCCTCTAGAGGTTAACTTCTCATTTTCTATTATTTTAGTTTAGGTTTTTATATTTTTCTTTCTTAGTTTTATGAAAGTTATAAGGAAGTTTTGTCGATTTCAAGTCAAGAAGAAATAAAGATATTTCTTTCTTTCGCTCTCTTCTTTTTTACTTTATTGTTTATTGTTCTTACGATATCTATTGGCTAAATCTCCGTTAGATCGATTGAGGAAGTCGGAACAAGATTTGGTAGTGTTTTACTGTTCTCGTAATGACTTAATAATTGTATTGTGATAGTGCAGGTATTTATTATTAGGTTGAATATTAAATGTTTTCAAAGTTTTGATGATTTATTTTTTTCATAAGTTTAAGAATAACCATGCTTTATAGAGAACAGTTAATTTTTATCTAATAATCTCGACCTAATTTATTGCATACTTTTATCTTGTTTATATTATAGCTGTTTGATTTTCCGATCCACAAACATTAACTTTGTTTAGTGGATTAAGATAAATAAATAACCAAAATTCACTAATAAAACTTGTGAAGGTGGATCCAATTGATCTACACTTTTCTTTTATATTTTTTTTTATATTTTTATTTTAGTAATTTATTTTAGATAAATCATCTCTTGCAAACTATTTTTAATCGTTTCCATAAACTTGAATTGGATTGGAAGTAAAAGCACTTTGGATTAACGTTGTCTCTATGGTTCGACCCTTGCTTGCCAAGGTTTTCTTTTGTTCCTTATTTTATCATCATTTACAACTCGAACATTGATCCAACATCAATCCAACATGTTACAAATTACATCCTTAATTAAAATTCAATCTTCATTAAACATTCAACAAATAATATTAATAAACAAGACATTTCTTTATTTCATTAAAACATACATGACGTGGTACAACATTGAATAACATATCAAATGAGCTTTATTATATAAAAAGAATACAATAAAATTTAATAAACAAATTTAAAAAAATCACTTAAGCCTTCTTGAGGAATTCCTTGAACCACAGTCCAGATTTTTTGGGATATCTTTTGAGATTATCATTGAAATCAGTGAAGCCTAACCCAAATCGAATGGAATAACCTGCTCCTACTTCCATACAGTCCAATAGAGACCATACGCAGTACCCTTTCACCTTCACGTCCTGCCTGTAATATCAAAATATTATTTAACATTAGTAGAAGAACAAATAATTCACTTTCTTCCCCCCACCCCCCCTTTTTTCCTATCTATAAATATATATAAATGGTTTCAATTAGTGGGCTCACCATATTGATAGAAAAAATTAATAGCATGGGCTTGACCTTTTTTTATTATTATATCATCGAGATATCCCCACACTTTTTGGGAGGAGACTAATCCATATGTACATTCTCACCTCCAACCCGAAGTTTCCCAACATGAAATAGAATAAATCAAGAGGCAACCCATTTTCAAACACACACGATCAGAGAGAGAGTAAACCCCCGTCGCTAGTTTTACCACTAAGTCAAACCCTTAATTCAGCCTACTAATTGAATGGGTCAGATTCTATATAACAATGTGATATGGTAATTCAAGATAAGTCTTTAGGCTTTACCTCAAAGCTTCTTCAACTGCATAGAGATGGCGTTGAATGAATGAAATTCGATGATTATCCTCAAGTGCTTGCTTGAGTGGAAGAGTATCATTGCGTTGCTCGCTAATCCCTGCATTTACCATTGAAATCTCCTAGTAAGAATAACTCACAATCTAAGATGTCAATTTGAAGATCGAAACACCTCATTATTAAACAAACCCATGGTTTGGATTATATAAAAAACACAATACTAATAAAACTAACCATACCATTTTCAGTGATATAGATTATAGGGTCTTGGTAGTTTTGCTTCATATATATCATGGCATCTCTAAGCCCATCAGGATAGATGTAAAGGATGGTATTGCCAGGAACCTACAAATAAAAATCATGAAATCAAAATTACAAAATAGTTTAAATAACACATAAGTACTTAGACTTGAATGTATAAAAGAACAAATGTTCAAAATCCTAATTAACTATTGAACATAATAGTGGTCAATCTTACCGTATCGCCTATTGGTACTCCATTTCTTTCCACTGTAATGAGAAACATAAGATAAGAGTAAAAGATTAGATAAGTTAGTGTGAAAGAGATAATTGGGACCTATTTGTGTTGTAGAGATTATCACCTTCATTGACCAAAAATTGGTCCTCAGTATAGTTAAGAGGTACACAGCATTTGATTTTTGGTAGGGCTCTGACATATCTTGATGTATAGTAATTGATACCAAAGAAATCACAAGCTCCTTTAACATTTCTTTCTCCCAGCGGTGAAAGTTGGAAGTCTGTTCCCCACCAAAGTTCATAAATAGATGGGTATTCCCCAAACACAAATGGCTCCGCAAACCTGATAAACAACAACTCATCATTAGAGTTTTGAGTTATATGATTGATTGTTTGTTTAAAGGACAAGAGAAATCATGACCAATGGATTTCTCTCAAAAACAATATATAACTCTCAAAAACACGCGATACTAACCTTGTAAACATGAAATCCAATTGTTGGGATTTATCTTAGGGATACGTTATGTATCCTAACGATATGTGTTTTATCCCAATTGTTTGATTTCATATTTACACGATAAGGATTGGAGTTTCGTTATGAATTCTTTATCATATTTACATAGATGATGGTTATATGCTTATTACTTAAATATAATCAGTATGTCACGTCTATTATAGTTGGAACTAACCATCCTACTTGAAATGCGAAGGCTCTGGTTGCTGCATCTTTATCTGCTTGAGTGTTTGATAATGGTTCAAACCACTGAACAAGCAACGACATACCTATTTCACCACCTTGAGTGGCCTGAAAAATAAAAGAACCAGTCAAAATAAATATATACACATTTTTTCGCTAGAGACGCATTTTAGAATAGAAGGGTATCAAAAGATCCATATGTATGTATATCTATTGATTGGGTTCAATAATTAATAACGTAGCCAAAGTGTATTTCCCTATATGGGCTAATAGTTTCGGAATGGACCGATTTTTTGTGAGGCTGATCTCTATGGTGAGGAGACCATCCCATTCTTGAAACTTCTAACCCCAATTTACAAGTTGAATTGTGGACCATCAATTTTTACCGTAAATTGTAAACCACTTTTGATGGAGTTCGAAGTTTTCGAATGGGCTGATTTTTTTTGACCAAGTTACAACTAAAATTTATGCTATGAACAAAAATAACACTCTGCAATTACCAAAATACCCTAACATCCTCATGAGGCCTTCAACAATATGCGTGGTAAGTATATATATATTCCCAGGAAAATATTTTATTTTAATAAAAAGTCGTACTTGAGAGACAATGGGAGATGTAGAAAAGTAAAATTCATGTAAATCACCTGATAATTTTCTCTGTAGTGTTTAGTAGCAGTAGCATGGGCTAATATGATGTTGTGGGCAACAATGTAAGGAAATCTTGCAGGATCATCTGATATATTAAGTCCTTGTAAATACCCATATTGAGCGAAAATCTGTGGCTCATTAACTGTCTGCCAATGCTTGACTCTATCCCCAAAATTTTTGAAGCATATATCACAAAAGTTTTTGAAATCTTCCCTAAAAGTAGGAAAAAAAAAAAGAAATTAATGAAAACTTTATTTTACAAATATGTATTATAAAAATGCTCAAAGATGAATAAATATATAATTAAGAAAAAAATGAGATACTTACACTATCTGACGACCCAAAAGGCCATTATATTTGTTTTGTAGAGCCAACGGTAGGTCAAAATGGAACAATGTCACAAAAGGCTCTATATCTGAAAAGCAGTTTTTAAAATTTTAATCATATCTAGATGAGAATAAAGTAGGGAAAAAATTCTAATATAATAAACATGTTCTTACCATTTGCGATTAATTCATTTATGAGATTGTTGTAGAAGTTGATACCCTCTTGATTTACCTCGCCAGTACCATCTGTGAGTTTGAATTCCCAATATCAAATATATTGATTTGCTATAGAGAAGAAGTTTGCTATTTATATGATAGTAAGGCTCTAGTTTTATGAAAATCTTGGGCTACTTTTCCCAAGTAACTAACCAAAAATGTGATGTAGAAATCATATATGTGAACATTAGTGGTCTCAGTAAATTATCGTCCGTGTTATCGGGTATCCAATGTATCTTAGGTGTTTGTATGGTCAGTTTTGGTTCCAAGGATCTCTTAATAAGAATCAAAACTGTTGTTATATTAGGTTCCGATTCTAGGTATGAGTGGAAGCAAACTAGAACCGAGTAAAACGTGATAATTGAACAATTTTATCACACCAAAGTAGGATGAAGAACATACTTGGCAATATCCGACTCCAAGAGATTGAGAATCTGTACACATCAAGTCCCATATCCTTCAACAGCTTCACATCTTCCTGTAAACCCATATATCATTCATCAAATATCTTAATAGATACTTTGTATTTTTAATTTTAAAAAAGATTATATACTTCCTTGAATAATTGTGTTAATTAATGAAACAAGTCAAATCGAGTTTCTACGGTATACTTGTCCCATTATGAAAAAAAAAAAATTCCCACCAAAACAGTGCCATTGAGAATTTGAGACCTTAAAGGATCAATGAAACCTGAAATTTTTTAGACCTAGAAGAAATCTTTAGCACCTTATGATGAAAACCTGTATTTTAAAATATATTTTTTGAATATTTTCCCTTTAAAAAAAAAATTTATTCCATAAATAGGCTTAACTCGAAACCAGACCCTTCCCCTAGTCCACACATTAAGAATGGGTTTCTGGCCAGTCTCAGGTTTAAAAAATTAAAATCAGGCCAGCATGAAGTCTGACCCAGCCAAGCCCAATTGGGCTCAACCTAATCCAAAGGAAACCCGACCCGTTCTAATTATTGACTGCAACAAAGCAAAATACTTACTTTATATCTGAGGTAGGAAAGAGTCGCTACGTTAGCAGTAGTGGGTAGTCCAATGAACTCTGAAGAGAAGAAAGTCAAAGTTTGATTAGTTACTTCGGCACACTTTTAATAAAGTCAACTACTACAAGAAAAGAGGAAGATGGTTGTGGGCCTACCTGGTCCAAGTGTGATCATAAAATCCCAGGTGCTTGGTCCTCTCCCTCCGATATTGGCTGGTCCTTCTGTCTGCAAAACACAAAATAAATCACCAAATGAGATCAATGGCTCCAAATATGCCACGTGGAACATCATGTTAATATATTACCAAGGCTGTCAATCAGACCAGATCCCAAACCCAATCCATTCTGAGTTAAAATAACTGTGTCTAGATCAAGCTAGGATTTGGGTTCCCATAAAAGTTCAATCCAATAATGTATTTAGTTATAAGTATATGGAAGATTAATATTAGAGAGATTTACCTGGCAGTCCTATCTGTCGCATCCAAAAATATGATCTAATGTCACAGGGTTATAAGGACAATATTCTAAGAGCTTCAAAATACAAATTTTAACAAAAAAACATTAATTTTCATCATTTAATTTTAGATTAAATTTGGAGCTTGGTAGCCATCCATTTTCAACCCCTACTATCAAGTTAAAAAATTAAAAAAAATTAAAATCTTTCTTTTAAATTTGAGTTTCCCCATGAAATCTTACTAAGTTAGTCACCATAACCTTATTCAAAAAGTAATAATAATAAAGTAGGGAAGTTTTTGTAATAAAATTGCAACAGATAGGTCTGCCCGGTAAATATCTCTAAATATTAATTATGTATTCTTCTTCTTTGATGATATTATACTGATTAAAACTTGAGTGTTCTTTTTTGTACCATTCTCTTTTGATTCTCATTGTATTTGAGTGACTTATATATTTTACTTCGTGTATTATTGCACTTAATTATGACCAAGTTTTATGTGCGCATACACAGACGTGAATTTGTTTGTGCCTACAACGGGATCATCCTCTTTGAGATTAAGCGGGTAAAAGAGAAAAAATGATAAAGTTAAGAGATATTATTTAAAAAAAGGGGGGGGGGGGGGGAAGAAGAGTAGAAATAATATATAAAGTCAAAAGGTCATTCTTAGAAAAAGGGTAGAAAAGGGGGGGGGGGAAGAAGAGTAGAAATAATATATAAAGTCAAAAGGTCATTCTTAGAAAAAGGGTAGAAGAGAAAAAATAATAAAATTAAAAGTATTCTTGAAAGGTGGAAGAAGATAAAAGATAATAAAATTATCCTTGAGAAACTTTCTTTATGGGAGATAAAGATTGAGACAAAGTGGAGGGACAACCATTGTGTTTTTAAACAATTCAATACATATATAAATGATGTGGGTCTGGGATAAAAAATGTAGGATAAAGTAATTAATCTCAGGTAGTTATACTTTAACCAATGAATCAACACATACAAACCTGAAGAGCAGAGCTAGATGCCCCAAACTTAAAATCAGCAGGAAAATCGCTTCTGTTAATTGCTGGAGATGCAGCAGGAGTGATGGGTGAACTTGGAGCTACTGCGTCAGCCGCAAGTGCACCTCTTATCAGATGCTTGTCTGAATTCATTAATAGGTAAGTATTAGATCAGATGTAGTATAGTGTATTGAGGTGTCAATTTTAGTAAAAGTAAACAAATGTGAGGTTACGTAGGTGCAATTACTAGTTCATGTGTAGGAGTTGTTACTAAGTTCAAGGAATGTTGTTTAAAGGTAGGAGGAGTGCTAAACTTGACTAGAATGTAGGTCTATTGAAGGAGACGATGGCATGAGCATGGGAAAAGGTTCAAGGAATTGATGGTAAAAGTTCCACTCATGAATTTTAAAATTGAAAATGAGATCGATGTACAGGAGAGTTCAAACCCAAGAACAATCAATAGATCAGCTGACTCTCAAACCTATCATATTATGAAGGGAAGTATTTCTTCAGTGATGAAATGACAGAGCGAAAAATCTCTTGTTATGCTATATGTACAAAGAGAAACTTTTTCCAAGACATAAATGCAAGGTTCAAAAATGTTTATTTCTTCAAGGGATATGGTACCCAAAACAGATAGATGAAGACAAGGTAAGAAATGAAGTTGAAACTGAAGAAGATCAGATATATGCAACATGAAGAAGGCGCATAACAGTTTGATTTGAGAATTCATGCTGGTTGAAGGTGCCAACTATCTTAGTTGTTAAAGCCTATAGTATATAGGTGATGAAAACTAATCTCATCAAGAACAAATTTATTGTGATAATAAATATTAATAAATATATATATAATTCACAAGCTTATCTAAGGAGGTTGGTTACCCTCCAAGTAACTTTGTGTCTCCAAAATCGCTAACAAAATGAAGAAGGCATGTAACAGTTTGGAATTGTGAAAGGCCACCATATTTGGAGGTTGAAGAGAGAAAAGTATTGAAGCTTTGTTTTCAGAACTCTTTTTTTTCCTTTTTGTATAAGAAGGAAGAGACCAAGAACGATGATGCCTCGTTGAGTTGATATTATGGTATTTATAATGTAACATGTGGAAATTGATACACGTTTTCAACAACTAGTTGTCCTTTGTTTTTACATTGAAGGATGCGTAAAGAAATGAAAGTTCGTTATTAAAAAATCTTTCCATGTCAACTGTTCGTTTGATATTAGAACTTTCCATTATTAAAAAAAATTAAAAAAATAAAAGTTCCATCGAAGGAGGCTGCGAAGTAATTATGAAATTGGTCAACTAAATTGAGGTCTAAGATGGCAACACATGGACTATTTGTTTTAGATTAAAAACAAATAGGGTGATTTAGAGACACCTCTCCATGTTTTGGTCAATATATAGATACCCTTGTTTTCAAAACGGTGACATGCCCCCTTGACCTAGGTTTCGTATTGGAGACTATCATAAAAGGACCTAAATGTCTTTGTCTTCATCAATCGCTGAGAAAGACCTTTAAATTCTTTCTCAAGTTGTTAACCTCTAGAGTAAGTCTCAACCTCATCTTCAATCCCACATCTTCAATTAATGTGTTCTTCCAATTTTTCTATTGAACAAGCTATACTTCTCTTTCATTGAAATCATGTTTTGTTGCTAGGATTTGAAGATTGAAAGAGATAGAATCTTAAGATTGAAGGATGACCCTAAAAATCTTTGATCTTCTAATGGTAAACCTCTAAAGTAAATTATTTTTAATGTATTTAATATTGTCTTCGATTCTTCATCATACTTCTTGTTTAAAACTCTTGATTTTCTATCCGAAAAATTTTCCATACACATTTTTTAAGAATAAATCCTATCAGGTTTGAACATTGAAAAAAATAGGAAGGTTGGATAAATTAAATAGGGAAGCGTCAAGCTTGACGGTAGAAAAATCAACAAGTGTTGAGTTCAAGGTTTTAATGTGAAATGCTCATATAATAACAGCGAAATGAAAACTCAGAACAAAAAGTTACACACTAATTTAGATCATCCAAGTTGAATATTAAACAGAACCTACTTTTGATCCAAACATCCATTTCACTATTATGATATATGTATTTCGGGTATCTTGTGATCATCTATCTAGTGGCAAGTTCGGCACTTGAAATATCAAAAGTGTTAAAATTGACAATTTAAAGTGGCAAGCTCGTTGGTTGTTGAAGCGTCAAGCGTTCCACTTGATAGACCTACACAAAATATCCGAAATGAAAAATATTTTTATTTTATTTTGCTAATCGAACTGAATAATAATAATACCAAAATAGATACTCGGATAAAAGGTTACACTTTGATTAAGTCTATCTAATCTGGTTGGGATGAGGTAGAGAAAAGATAATTAAATTCAAAGACTATCTATAAATTAATGATTTTAGGGAGTAGGGAGGGAAGTCGACGAGGAAGATCCCCCTGTTTCTCATGAAAAAAGGGTCCGAAGGAGCTTATCCATTAAACAAACCGTAACTTTTGATCCGTGTGTTTATTTAATAATTATGATTATACATGCATTATGGGTATTTTGCAAAGATCCATTCAGTGGAGTGTGGATAGTGCTAAGCGATAAGCTTGTCTCTTAAAATCTTTGAGTAATATGCTTTCTGATTTTTCAAGCTTCTACCTCGCTTCTAATAGATCTTCAGAGAATACTCGGCATGCAAGTGTAATAATAAACAACAAACATCAGGATCAAAAGGTACGTATTTATCTTTAAAATAATGAATTATATCTTTGTTCATTTCTCATTCATTGTCACAAATCATTGGAATGGATCGTAATCGTGGTTGAAAAATTCAGATAAGATCAAAGAGGCGTGAAAATTGTATTTTGGGCTTGTCAAAACCTTTCTTAAGGTGAAGGGCATTTACAACGAATTTTTTTTAAGAGAAAATACAAGTCGTCCCACATCTAGATGATGTCTTTGGATGAATTATTAGGTATCACAATTATTTACAAAGTCAATACAACATAAATAGTCCAAGTTGTAAAATTATTTATGTTCATTTCTTTTGGACAACTTGGCAACCATAATGGTCGGGGGTGGAGTTTCTTTCTAATATTTTCCTAGAAATACTCCCGTGACCATTTTTCTATGGAATACAAATTCTCTGCAATCAAACAGACCCTCATGGTTTTGAAATATAAAAATGCCAATCTTTGAATTGTTTGAAATATAAAAATGTGACCAATGCGCAAGAATGACTATTCTAAGCAATATTTGTTGAATTGGATAACCACCCAACATGGACTATTGTATTAAGTTTGACAAGAAGTCTTACTTCTCCAGTAATTCATAAAATCTTATCGGTTTTTTAATATATATTTAAAAGTATTTCTTGATAACTTGGAGCACCTTACATGTAGACCAAAGAATTGTTAGGGAGAGAGCGAAATTTATTAAGGGATGGAAACGTTAAAAATAAGTTAGATTTAGAATGGTTCTACAATAGTTTGAAAAATCAAAATAAACATATTTTATGTTACTCTTTGACTCAGATAAACATATTAATTAATTTTTTAGTCGTGCTGGAGTAATATTGAAATAGACAACGTTTGGGACATTAGTGTGCACAGAATCTTAGAAGCTTCTTGTACAAATACATCCACGTCAGCAATGTCTGAAAAGGAGTCACTTTCAATGAAAAGTCTATATGGTTGTATAAGCACATCCACGTCAGCAATGTCTGAAAAGGAGTCACTTTCAATGAAAAGTCTATATGGTTGTATAAACACATCCACGTCAGCAATGTCTGAAAAGAGGTCAATTTCAATGAAAAGCCTATATGGTTGTATAAACACATCCACGTCAGCCATGTCTGAAAAGAGCTTTTTTCTTAGGTATTTTATTTATAAAAAAAAAAAAACCATACATTATTAAAATAATAATAATATTTTTTTATATTACACACGACTTTTTCAAACATTACTCATAAGACTGAGGTTTTATTAAGAAATAAAACTAGCCTGACTAACTTAGTAAGATTTCAAATCTTAGCAAAGGTCGTTAGGAACACATGGATTACCAAGTCCTATAAATTTCATCAAAAAATTCCAATTCAAAATTTTTTAGGAAAATAAAAATATTTTTTTTAAAATGTGCATTTATTATTAAAAAATAATGAAAAAAAAAACATTTTTTGACTTCATCCAACATGTAAAAATGGACAACTACCGTATTCCTAAATTAAAAATTAAAATTCAACAGTAATAGAATTTTTTTTTAAAAAGAAAAATTTAAGTTCTTAGAATTCTATTCTCTACAACTATGTCGCATTGGATCATATATTTTGGATGTCAGAAGCTGATGCGGTCAGGAATTTCGTTATTCTGGTAAGTATTTTTCTTTCATTGGTGTGAATTGAGCTTGTAGGCACCTTATTTTTGCCTAGGTCGAGTTTGAGAGCATTAAAAATCTTCCAAAAATGGGTTTGACCCAATAAAGTTTTTAAAAAAAGTTTAAAACCCAACTTTCGAGAAGTCAGATGGACCGAAGAGGTCATTTTCAAAGAAAATTTTAAGTTTGGCCGAACTTTACCTTCAATCAGATCAAATTTAATCTTGGAATAACCTCACCCACTCCAAAGGTAATTTTTGGTGTGGTCGAACCTAAGGTTCCACCAAGGTTAAAATTTTGCTTGGTTGAACCTTAATTCGACTAGAGTTGAACTTTGATTAAATTTGGCTTAGTCGAGCCATAGGTTCAACCAAATCTATTGGATAATTAAGACCCATGTGTGTTCAAATTTTTTTTAGGGAAAATGACCCCTCTAACCTCGTTCTTAGTAGTTTTTCCCTAAAGAAATCCTTCTTCTTTTACTCTTTTACCCCTCTTCAACTCTCTAACAAATTCCACCACTTTAGTCTTCTCATAATTTCTCAAATCTCCTAACAAAGATTTTGTCTTATTTGGTCATCAGTCAAGGATAATTCCATCACTCAAAGATTTTGTCTTAACCCAAGTTTATTACGACTCATTAGAATGGATTCCTACTTCTACATTTCCCATATTCTTAAAAAGTCAAAGGGTTTTCATGGTATTCAATGTGATTTTACCAATCCTATGACCACTTTGTCTTTCCTAGAGAATTCTTTCGAATTTATATCAATTGACGCTTGTACCCCTAATTTGTTGGATACTTTATCAAAGGAAGTGACCAAAAATGCCAAAAACATATAATCTAATTACACTCTAGAAATTATTGGGCTTTTACTAATCTATGACTTGATCATCAAAATTAGTGAGACCCATAAATGAGTGAAAAACCATCAAGGCCAAGGAAAAGAGGATTAATTGTAATTTTTTATGAAAGTTTTAATGAAGTTATTGAAAACTTGAAGATTTATGACTAATTTATCCTCAAGAGTCTCTTAAACACCTATAAAGAGGAGATCCATTCAAGGCAAAGGAGTAGGAGTTCATTTAATAATCGAAAATTCTAACTGAAAATCTCTTTAACCTCTCTAGCCTCCCATTGTCAAAACTTCTTAAAACCCCTAGAATAAAAATAAAAGAACAAGAAGAATAATAAGCAAAAGGAATAAGAATACCAATCAGTCTCTTTGTTAGATTGCTTTATGTTCTTTATTTTCATGTAATTTAAATTTCATAGTGTAGATATTTTACTTTCTTTACTTTTCTTGTACTTTAAGTTCCCTAGAATGATAATTCTTTGTTTTATTTTTCAGTAGATGGCAATATAGCTAGAGAGAAAACCATCTTAGAAGGTAGGTAATCTTTTCTTGCTAAGTCCATCCCATGCATACACTTTGTACACATCCACTTTTAAAATGACTACAAGTTAGGATGTAGGTCTTCATAGGCTTATATCCAATCTTTATAACCAACAAAAATAGATAAAATCTCATGCATGTAGTTTTGATTCCTATATGGTGCGATTCAAATCATTATACTCACCAAATGATCAAACCAATAAACAAAGTCTCTCAAGGGAACACATAAGTTAGTTTTGAAGTTTTAGGACCCCAAATGATGAAATTCATGTGGATTTCCATCAAAGTCTCAAAAGTTCACAAAAAATCCAGTAAGCATCTATTTCTAGTAGTAGCTTGCTCATTATCTTAATTTGCTCATTTTTCAAAATAAAACTATAAGCAATTTTCTTAACTATTCTTTATAATTCCTTCTACTCTCAAAACTTTAAAATGAGTTTTTAATTTCACCTTTAGTCAATCAATTGGCAATCATCTTAGGATGGGAGGGATAAGGTGCCTAACACTTTCCTTTTCCCTCAACCAAGCCTTCTTACTTTATTTTTTTAGGTAGACATTTTCCTATTATCATTTGGATATGTAAATCACTACAAGCTAAGAAAAATAAATTAAAATTTTTTTTTTTGTAATGTCCATTTATACTTTAATTGAATGGTGGTGACTCTTATACCCATGTAAATGAGCTCAAACTTTCCCAAAGGTTTTGAAGCCCATGTATTTATAAGGCTTAAACTCGTATCTCAGTTGATTTGACACATTGCAAAACAATTTTGAGGTCATGTTATCCATGTTGGTAAAATAGCGTGTTGGGTACCTAACACGTCTCATACCTAATCCTTTTATCACTTTCTATTAAAAGACAAAAGTACTATTTCTGGTACATAATCATCTCAATGTTTGTTAGATAGTCTTTCAGTCTCATACAAGTTACAAGATACCCTAGCATTTTGTTTTTTTTATCTAAGTTTGATTACCAAATGATTTTTTTCCCTTGGATTCATTACTTTTTTATCACGAACTTCTATTGAACTATTTTGGTTGATCGATAAGGATAAAAGTTTCTAAAATTGTTTTATCTGAAGGCGAAGAGGAGTTGAGAACTACAACATTCTTCACTGGTTATTTTTTTATGTCCTCTATCATCAATAATAATGTGAGCACCAATGATGGTTCTAGAACCTTTTAGTTGTTAATAAAATACATGTATTGTTCCTCCTTTCACTTATATTTTGTCATCTCTCTAGTATTGAAAGTGCATATTCACCTTCGCCATCTCAATGCATTTTATTTTGAGTCATGCTAGCTTACTTAGCTCTTTCAAACTCCATCCTTATTTATTGCTCTATTTTTTTCTCATCCATATCGATGAGGATTCACTATTTGAGTGGGGATTTAATAGGATTCTATTCTTGATTTAACAAGTGTAATGGTTCTGATGTACCAACAACATTTATCACAAAAACATGTCCATATTTTGATGTGAGTTCACAACTACATTTTAAAATGTGAGTTGTTCTCCTTGGTTTTTTGCTTTGTTGGTTCTCTTCAAATATTATAAAATTTGTATTATGTTATCCTCCCACTAATGTATTAGTAAAGAAATAATAAATGTTGTCAGTTATTTTGTTTTGCATAAAAGGATGAGCAAATTCTCATTTTCGTTTTATGTTGACAAAATATGGATTTTAGTTCAAAGTGAAAATCTCATTCATAACCTTTGTCGTAAGGAAGCATTATACTTTTTTGAATGGTGAAATGAAATGGTTCTAATTATTAATTTTATAATTGGTTTAGTGCTCTTTATTAATGAAACTTTGAGCATGCATTTACTAGTAAAATTGTGCAACCATTTCATGAAATCTTTGGAATGTAGGAACTTTTGATAAGTTTGTCTTTGTCATGAGAAATGCATACTCAAAATATTTCTCTCTTTGGATAGCCTGGTGTCAGTCAATGGGTTGATCCAGTAATGGGTTTTGAATTAAGTTTCGGTTGAAAAGGAAAGATTTGGTAATAATATCTCTGAATATTAAGAGTTTTGTTAGATGTATTTGTTGTAAATAGAATAATTAGTCAACACTATAAATTAGGAAATTAGTTGGGCTAGCTAGCTGTTGAAAATGCTGATTTTGTGTTAATCAGTTTCCTAATTTTGTGCTTATATTCTCTCCTATAGGAGAACTAATGTAAACTTGTGAGAGAAGTGTACTAATATAGAAAATCTTATTCCATATTGTCATCCCTTTCAAGCTCAAATGGTATTAGAACCTCCCTAAAAAAAAGTTTTTTTTCTCCATAATTTCTTTGTTAATCTGCCATGTCTAACGTTTCCTCCAAGTCAATCCTGTCTCTCACAATCCAACCAACCAACTCTGCTCAAATCACCACTATTTGCCTTAATGGTGACAATTATTTATGATGGTCTCAGTCCGTTCGGATGTACATCGAAGGACGGGAAAAGATGGGGTACCTGACGAGAGACAAAAAGGCACCAGCACTAGAGGACCCAACATTTGTAACTTGGGATGCAGAAAATTCAATGGTGATGACTTGGCTCATGAACTCTATGGACGAGGATATTAGCTCCAACTATATGTGCTAATCCACACCTAAAGAACTATGGGACAATGTGAATCAGATGTACTCTGATTTGGAAATTCATTCTTAGGTCTATGAATTGACTTTGAAACTTAGTGAAATTAGACAAAGGGAAGACTCAGTCACCAAATATTTCAATTCATTGAAGCGCCTTAAGCAAGATTTGGATTTGTTCAATGATTATGAATGAAAATCTATTGAAGTTGTCAATCACAACAAACGGACCATGGAGGCTCATTGCATTTACAAATTCCTTGTTGGGCTCAACGTGGAATTTGATGAAGTACGGGGACAGATCATTGGTAGGACTCCACTTCTTTCAATTGGTAAGGTGTTTGTTGAGGTTCAAAGAGAAGAGAGTCGCAGATATGTAATATTGGGGAAGAAGACTACTAGCAGGCTTATTGAGAGTTCTACCCTTGTTGTTGTCGAGGCTACTGCTAATAAAGCAGTCAATTTTTAGTGAAAACCTGAAGAGAAGCCACGAGTCTGGTGCGACTACTGCAACAAACCGCGCCATACTTGAAAGACCTGTTGGAAAATCCATGGAAAACCAACGAATTGGAAAAACAGCAAGACTAGTGTCAGAAACAATCGTGCATATCCCACCTCTAATGAAGCTGTGACAAATCTCTTCAACAAAGAGCAGATGGATAACCTTCTGAAACTGCTGAAATCTAATTCCTCATCTGGTATTCCTAATGTTTTTCTTGTACAAACAGGTAGTGCACCTAATGCCCTTTCTTGTTGTTCAAATTCTATTCCATGGATCATCGATTTTGGAGTTACTAATCATATGACCAGCATTTCCAATCTTTTTAGCACTTACTTGCTATGTATTGGCCTTGAAAAAATTAGAATTGCAGATGGTAGTTTCTCACCCATTACAAGAAAAGGTTTGATAAAATTATTTGAGAAAATAGATCTTAAATCTATTCTCCATGTCCCTAAACTAGCCTATAACCTTTTCTGTGAGTAAACTAACTAAAGAATCTAATTGCCATGTAATTTTCTGTGATTCTTACTGCGAATTTCATGATTGGAGTTCGAGGAAGAAGATTGGCAGTGCTAAGATGATAGATGGATTTTACTACTTTGATGGTGACTTCTCTAATAATAAAAAGGATCAGGGTCTTAGTAGTGTCAGTTCTAATTTTGTTTATGAACAAATAATGCTTTAGCACTTAACACAAGGACATCCTAGTTTTCCATATCTTAAACTTTGTTTCCTACTTTATTTAAGGGTTTGGATTGTTTATCGTTCTATTGTGAAAGTTGTCGCTTATCTAAGAGTCATCCTATTACTTATTTGCTAAAACCTTACACTTCTTCAAAACCATGTTATTTAATACATAGTGATGTTTTGGGACCTTCAAGAGTCACTATTATCTCTAGGAAAAAATGGTTTGCTACTTTTATAGATGATCATACCCGTTTGTTTTGGGTTTATTTGATGAATGAAAAATCTGAGGTGGAAAAACTTTTTAAGGAATTTTACATGATGGTTGAAACTCAGTTTCAAACAAAAATTAGTATTCTTCATACCAATAATGGAATGAGTATTTTAATGAACTTTTGGGAAGTTTTTTGAAGGAAAAGGGGATACATCATTAGTTTACTTATGTGGATACCCCTCAACAAAACGGAATTGCTGAAAGAAAAAATAAGCATTTAATTGAAGTGACTCGTGCTTTAATATTTTCAATGAATGTTTCAAAATATCTTTGGGGAGAAGTTGTTTTAACAGCCTCTTATCTAATTAACAAAATGCCTACACGTTTTTTAAAATATAACACACCATTAGAATCTTTTCAAAAAAAAATTCCCTTATCAAGGATGTACTTGTAGACACCCCATTTTTGCATCCGCCTGACTTGGCGATCCGTCACCCAGTTGTTGTGGATTCCTAATGATGAGCACAAATAACTTGAAAGTTTATGAGAAGTCTCCTTCCAATTCCTTCTACCTTCTAATTTTATTCTATTCTTTCTCTTTGCCACACGACATAGAATTACGCACGCTTAGGATCGCTACACCATACACTCAACTTAGCAAGTACGTACACTTAGGCTCGCCACACATTAGGACAACTTAGAAACCTCGCTACACTAGGAAAACATGATCTCGAGACTTAGAAATAATCACGTTGCGATTGAAAGAATCTTCAAGCAAAAATTCACCTAAATGGACAAAAATTTTAAAAATGACAAAAATACCCCTCATGAATTTCGGACCTCAAAAAGTCTCGAAAGTACCTCCATTGCATTCAAAATGGGATTTTGAGTTTAACGGGACTCAAATCATTGAAATCAGAGAAATGTAGGAAAAATCATGAACATGACCGTAATGCCCCTCGATGTCCAACTCATAGAAACCTTGACGCTTAGAAAAACACAATTAAAGAATTAAAACGACTTCAATAAAAATCTCGAATAATCAAATTAATTTAAAATTTAAAATTTAAATCAATTAAAATTTACAATCAAATAAATTTTTTTTCAAATTTGCAAATAACCATTAAACTAAAATTAGAGTTTAATCGACAACTTAAAATTTACGATCAACTTGAAATTCAAAATTAAAATTCAAAATTAAATCAAAAATAAACTTTAAAATCAAATTAAAGATCAATTAACCAATCCGACTTAAAATTCTATCAAAACCCAACTAAAGCCAATCAACAAATTAAAAAATCAAAATTCAAGCTCAATCGATCAATCAATATCCAAATCAAAACTCTAATTAACCAATCAACATGTAAATTAAAAGCGATCAACCAACCAAAAATAAAATTGACTAATCAACATTCAAATTAAATCAACCAATCAACTTGAAATTAAAATCCAAATCAATCAATCAACGTTCAAATTGAAATTAAAACAAACTAGCCAACGAATCAATCCAACCGATAAACTTAAACTACAAACCTATGCGATGCGTGGCATCGCCCCCTCTAAGAAGCTCAAAAAATTAGAAGTAAAATCTCTACCTTCCTAGGTTCAGTCAACAAAGTTAGCAAGAGTAAAAAATCAAATCAAATCAAATAAAAAAAAAAAGAAACAAATAAAAGAAAGAGAAAAAATAGAGGATAAAAAGAATAGAAACATTTTCTCTATAAAAGAGCCATACGTCCTCTTGAAGAGGGAGGCTTTTCTTTTGGAGAAAAAAAGGCCTGACAGACAAAAGAGGAAGAGCTGACGTTTTTTGGACAATAACCAAAGAAAAAAAAAGAGAGAAAAGAAAGAAGAAAAGGAAAAAAAAGAGGGACCCCATTGGTTTTCATCTTCTCCAACCGTTTCAGTCCACTGCTGCCCCTTCTTCTTCCTAGAAAAATCTGCAACACCACAGCCCCTTGCAGCCCCCAAACTCCCTCCAACAGCATCCCCTTGCTGTCCCATTCACGTTCTCCCTTTCTTGGACTGTTGGCAGCCCCAAACCACAGCTCTGCTTCACCATTAATAGCCCCAAATAGCACCCCCTTGCTGTCCCATTAGTTGTCCCTTTCTTGGACTATTGGCAGCCCCAAACCACAGCTCTTCTTCACCATTAACAACCCCAAACAGCACCCCATTGTTGTCTAATTCACGTCCTCTCAGCCATTACGTAGCACCATCTCCATTGTCTCTACTGCACCAACGCTCTCGCCATTACATCATCTACAGCAGCCATGCTGCCATAATCTCTCTCACAGCAACAGCTATACCAGCGCCCTAACTGTAACAACCTCTTAAGCTGTCCTCTTCTGCTCCAGCACAGCCAATAACCACTCTTTTTGCTCTCTTTGATGCCCCGAATGCCCTTCATTGGCAGCCCCGTGTCAGTCCAAAACCAACCCCAATCATCGCTCCTTATCCCTCCAACATAGCCTCCATTAGCAGCACAGCAGCCCCATTGTAATAGCCTTGCCTTCCACCTCTTAAACGACCCCAACAACACACCCCTCTTCGTCATTTTTCTTCTATGAGCGCTTCAGAACGCAGCCACTGTTTACTTTTCACTTCGCCTTGACATTCTCAACAGCAGCAATAAACATTCTGAAGGAACCATAGCCAGCCACCACTCCACCATTGAGGTAAGTTTGATGTAATTTCAATTTTTTTTTTATTCTCCTTCTCATGATGTGCTCTTCCTCATTTTATTTTATTTTATATCATATTAGAGTTTCCCATTGTTTTAGAATAATGATTATCATGAAGCTTAGGGTATAGGAAGTTTGGTCTCTTATGGGTTGTTCTCGTATTAATAGGATTAGGAATTATTATTATTTTTATTATTTTTTTTGAAATTCTTGGTCACCACGGTTAAGTCGATTTTTATACGATGAAATTATGCTTATTTGAATCTTTTTGATAGTTTTCATGTTTAGAAACGGATAATTAATCATTTAAATTAATGAATTGTGATGAATGATGCTATGCAATGAGTTACTCATGAAATTGATGAATATTCCAAACGAACTTTTTGTAAATTTGAAAGTTGGCATATATCTCTCTCTTGTTGATTTTGGGATTTTGCTTATGTGAGTGATCTGTCAATCTAGAAATGTCAATAATCTGAAAATTCACATATTGCATGTGTGTTGAAATTTTCTACTCAAATTTGTAATATTCTATCCCGAAAATTCCATGTTCATATTCTCTATTTCGGAAAGTTCGTGATCACAAGTTTACATCTTGTGAGAGGGTTAATATTTGGTGCTTTCTAATACGAAATTTCATATTTTACAATTGTAAGAAAGTCCATATTTAGAAATTTCACATTTTTGATAATTATCCAATTCAGTAATTTTGCACTCTATTTTCTAGAAGTTCCATGTGGATTTGTAATTTACTAATTGAGAAATCTCATGAGTTACCAATTTGGAAATTTTAATTTAGAAAATTTTTGCGAACTTCTGTTGTTATTGATTCAAATAATATTTGCATGAGGATTTACAGTTAGCTTCAGATCATAGATTATAGAAGGCTTTTTCAAATATTTTTCTTTTGTGCGGAATTCGAGAATTATATGATATTTGGATAATATTGGCCTTAAGATTCGTTTAGCATAGTTGATATAGTTTGATAATGATAGTGATGATGATCGGACCATAATCTTGACTTTAGTCTCTACCCGTTGACCGTAGGATAGTTTGGATCGTAGTAGAGACCGATCATCTCGATTGGGCGGGTTCGGTGCCTAACACCTTCCAAAATCCGTAATCTGACCCCTTATCCATTTTTCTAATCTGTAGACCGACCCTATCCATTTCGGAGTCATCTATGGTTCCTAGACCTAAACTAGGTGGCGACTCCTTATTCCCTAAAAGTCCCCCATTTACAAATCGGACCTTTATCCACAATTTGGTGGAAAATAGGTCGTGGCGATTTCAGTACTCGAATTTACCTCTCAAGGTTTTTGGTTGCATTGATTTTGTTCATATACCCAATAATACTCGGTCCAAACTTGATCCTCGGGCTGAAAAATGTGTTTTTATAGAGTATGCTTATAATAAAAAGGGATATAAGTGCTATGATCCCCAAACAAGAAAATTTTATGTGAGTATAGATGTCTCTTTCTTTGAAAATAAAACCTATTTTCACAAAAATTAACTTTAGGGGGAGAATGAGGTGATGGAAGAAAAATTTTATGATGTGATGGAAGAAAATATTTGGGATTTATCTCCTACTCTTTTACCAAATATGATTTTGGCTACTTCATCTCATTCTTATCATCATATTGTTATTCCCGATATTCAAAGTCAAGAACAATGTGATAGAATCAATGAAAACAATGAAGGGAATCCTAGTCATATAGTGCCGAACATTACTATATCTGAAACAGGGGGAGAATCACTACAACTGGGTCCAACAAATCCCAATACTGAGCATCTGGTTTATACTCGGAGAAAACCTCATCAAAAGAGTCAAAGTCAGCCTATTCCTCTTAGAAATGATCAATCTTGACCTTCAGGAATTGGACCTCCAGATATCACAAATAGATTTGTTCCTAACTCATCTTCAATTCATGTTACTTCTCTTAATGAAAAACCATCAAACCTTGATATACCTATAGCTATTAGGAAAGGAACCCTAACTTGCACCAAATATCCCATTGCCAAATACCTTTCTTATGAAAAACTCTCTCATACTCATAGGACTTTCACTTCAAAAATCTCATACTTATTTGTCTCGAGAAACATTCAGGAAGCTCTTCATGATCCAAATTGGAAATTAATTGTGATGGAAGAGATAAATAATTTTAGAAGAAGTGATACTTAGGAGATAGTTGATTTACCTAAGGAGAAAAGAATAGTAGGCTGCAAAACTAGTAATGTAGAGATGTAAGATTAAAAGAAGTTAAAATGTAAAGTTAATGGTAGCATAGAGAGGTATAAGGCAAGACTAGTAGCAAAAGGGTTTACCCAGACCTATGGGATTGATTATCAGGAAACCTTTGCTCATATAGCTAAAATAAACTCAACCAGAATCTTATTATCTTTAGTTGTAAATTTCAACTGGCCATTACACCAATTAGATGTAAAAAATACTTTTTTAAATGGATATCTTGAGGAGGAGGTCTTTATGAGTCTACCACCTGGGTTTGAGGGAAAATTGGGATCAAACAAAGTCTATAAACTAAAAAAGTCTTTATATAGTCTCAAACAGTCCCCTAGAGCTTGGTTTGAGAGATTTGAGAAAGTTGTGGCTACTGTCATAGCCAAACTGACCATATCATGTTCTACAAACACAATAGAAAAGGCAAAGTTACAATCTTAATTGTCTATGTGGATGATATAATCTTGATAGGTAATGACAATCAAGAATTGGAGAAACTTAAAAAGACACTTGTAGCTAACTACGAGATCAAAGTTTGGGTGCATTAAAATACTTTCTTGGAATGGAGTTTGCTAGATCCAAAGAAGATATATTTTTTAATTAACGTAAATATGTTTTTGATTTACTTGATGAGACAGGTCTGCTAGAATGTAAACCAGCCGAGACACCCATTGGGCCCAACCTTAAGCTACAACCTTCAAAAAATGAAGAAGTTCTGAATAGAGAGCAATATCAAAGACTTGTTGGACGACTGATCTACTTGTCACATACATGTCTAGATATAGTATTTGTAGTCAACATGGTTAGCCAGTTTATGCAATCACCTGGACAAGAACACTTTGATGCAGTTTATAGAATTCTCAGATACATAAAGGGGACCCTTAGAAGAGGTTTACTATATAAAAACCATGGGCATTTGCAAGTTGAAGCCTATACTGATGCGGATTGGACTAGGAGTGCTATTGATAGATAGTCAACTTCCAGTTGTTACACGTTCGTTGGAGGCAACCTTGTCACTTGGCGGAGTAAAAAATAGAATGTGCTAGCAAGAATCAACGTAGAGGCCAAGTTTAGATCTGTTGCTCATGGAATTTGTGAGGTGTTGTGGATTAAGAGACTATTAGAAGAGTTGAAGACCTCTAATCTGTTACCTATGAAAGTGTACTGTAACAATAAAGCTACGATTTCGATCGCTCACAATCCAGTGCTTCATGACAGAACAAAGCACATGGAAGTAGACAAACACTTCATCAAGAAAAAACTCGAAAATGAATTGATCTGTATGCCATACATTCCGACTACCAACCAAGTTGCAGATGTGCTTACAAGGGACTTCTTACAAGACAATTTGATAAACTAATTAGCAAGCTGGCTATGGAGGATATCTTCTAACCAACTTGAGAGGGAATGTTGAGAAGGAAAGATTTGGTAGTAATATCATTGAATATTAGGAGTTTTGTTATATGCATTTACTGTAAATAGAATAATTAGTCAACGTTGTAAATTAGAAAATTAGTTGGGCTAGCTAGCTGTTGAAAATGTTGATTTTGTGCTAATCAATTTTTTGATTTCGTACTTATATTCTCTCTTATAAGGACCAATGTAAACTTGTGAGAGAAGTGTTCCAATACAAAAAAATTTATTCCATATTTTTGTCTCTTTCAAGTTCAGAGTTTCCATATGAGTGATTGAATTAAAAGTTTTGACTCTTTGGAATGAAATTAATTGTTTGATTTAGAGTTGACAACTTTTTTGGTTGATGGGGACGAGTGAAATCCCTTCTACTCCATCCATATATTGAGTGTATTTCTCACATCCATATAGAAGCATATTTTGGACACCGACAAATTTGCTTAATTTGGAGTTAATGTTTCTTCCTTAAAACAAAAAATTATACTTAAATATTTGTGAAATTTATATCGTTTGAGAAAGATTTTGTGCTTCTTTTGTTGCATATATTATGGCTTTCCATATCTTTTAAAGTGACTGTTCATAGTATATCAATTATTAAGTTACCCTCTCCCCCCCCAAATTGTTTTTTATTCAAATGCGTTTATTTCTATTTTTTTTTCACTCATCCATCTCAACACCATTTTCTCTGCAACATAATGTTAATGGTATATAAATATATAGATTTGGTAGATAGTGTAGTAAGTGTTGTATAATTCATATATTTATAATAATTAAATTGGTCTTAAGAAAAGGGATAACATTATTGGACTTCATACATCCCAAGTAGGCTTAGCTAAGTGTATTAGAAGGGTAAGTAAAAATGTTAAATTACTTACTTTAACATTTCAATTAAGAGTAAAACCCTGCTTCAGATACAAATCAAATCTCTTTCAATGTCTTCTCTAAGGACAATATAATGCAAACCAAGTGATTCATAAGCTATATTAAACCAAGATGGAGATAAGAAAATGAATGTCACATTTCCTCCTCCATCATTCATCGAGTAACTAAATTTTTGAGTTATGAATCTCAAATGAACAATAAAAAGTGGAAGTAACTCTTGCTATCAAAAGGTCTTCTTTTTAGATTTTCAATTTCTCTACCACTACCCATTGTCGCAGCTCTACATGCTAGAGTAATCCTTTTGACATTACTTTGCAATGTATGTTTTCCATGATAATTTGTGATCCTTTTTTTTTTTTTTTTGTAGTTGTGAACTTTGTTTTTGGTAAGATTACTCTATGTGGCTCTATGAATTGATCTGTTCCGTATGTAGAAAAATATATGGTTTGATATACTAGGATATATTTGTTAAAAAATAGGTGTTTGACATATGAGTAGAACATGATGTCCAATATGGAAATCTTTGGAAATAGTGACCTTTTGTTACACAAGTCTACATTGACATATTAATGCATACAACTTTTGCTGCTCAATACTTCGCAACTAACCATCATTTTGAATGAAATGATCGTTTCTTTTCTATTAAAAAAACAAGTTCCTTCTTATACTTCTTAAGAACTCATAACCTTCGAAAAGTTTTAATCCTTTGTCCCTTCGACTTATAGATGTTATCAAAAGCTTAATGCTAACATTTTCAAAATGCCATGTGGCACAATCTCAGAGAACCACTAATATAATGGATGTTCGGTTCACCATTGAGTGGATTGGATCAACAAGACTAATTTTTTGGATGTGTCTATTGTTTTTATAAAACGTTGTCTAACATGCATGTATTATGCCTAACTTTTTCAAACTTAGTTCTTAATTGAGTATTTTATGATGGAGTAAATCTAGTCAAATTCATTTATTGCTAGAAAAAAAAAAATGTTTAAAACCATCATCTTGACATAGGCATTCACAAATAATTCCTCAAAAAATTCAATCGAATTCTCCGCTGATTTATAGGTTTTTGAAAGAAAAATATCTCATGTGAGTTCGACACAAAGGCATTAGTTATGTAAGTTCCAATGCAATGTCAGAGATTCTCTTCATAGATGACCGTACGCTAATCGAGGTTACCTTGTGACAATATTAGCCCACTAATCAGGCAAAGGAAGTATGTTGGACAGGCCAGTCATAGAGAAAACCACTCTTAGGCATGAATTAGAGTGTACTTGAGGTATGGACACAAAATCTTTAGGTTTCTCTGTTTGTTGATTTTGTGATTTTTTTCTATTTTAGGAAAAAGAGATTGAAAAGCTTAAAACCTTTGACAAGTTCAAAAGTTTTATTCAAAATTTTCCTCCCAATGATATTCATACAATTACATTTGATCGAGCAATACTTTGGAAACAATTCTCTATTCGACTTGACAAAGAATATATGTCACACATATCCAATATGAAAGAGTTGTCTACTAATTGCATGATAGTTTATATTAGGTGAAATAAAATAATTTATAATTTATTTAGTGAGTGAATGTATTTCATTTTTTATGATGAAACAAAATTAATATTATTTTTTTTTTCAGTCACCTCAATCAGTTGCTTGTACTTGAACAATTAGAAGGAATGTACAAATTTGTCAATCTTTGTGGCATCAGTGTTGCAATAGAAGAGAAAACAACTCACCAATATCTTGCACAACTAATGATCAAGGTCAATGAGATGAAGTACCTTCTTTTTCATATATGTTTAAGGCTATTCTGATTCCTTTATCATTTCTTTTTTACATATTTGCATATATTTAATTATAAATACTTGCACTAGTAGAAATAATGCTTTTAACGTGGGTTTATAATCGACGTTATTGTCTTTTAATGTCTTCTCTAACATCAATCAGAAAATCGACATTAAATCGATTGACGTCTTAAATGTAGGGCTATTACGTCGATTTATAACCAATGTTATACTTTTGGAATAATGTCGGTTTGTTTTGTTCCGTCGTCAAAGGTAAGTCAATAATCATAAATAATTGTAAAAACATAATTATAATATAACGTCGATGTTTATTAAAACCGCCGTTATATCTAAGTTTTTTTTATAATTTTTTTTAATTTTTCTCTAGGTAGTTTCCCTAGAAATTAAATAGAAAAAAAAGTATTAGATATAACAAATAAACAATAATAACAATTATAATTTAAACAAAACCTAATTTAAAACATGAGCATCTCCAGCTATTCCGCTTAGTATATTAGCGTTGTCTCATTTTGGCAATTACTTGGTTCTTATCAGCATAAGACATCATCATTGACAATATATTGGTAGGACCCCTTAAGAAATTTCATCAATCTTCGAATCAAAGTCATTGCAATCAAGTAAGTATCTTGTATTTGTACTTTTTTATTATTTTTTCGATTATGATTGTATTTTTGAATTCTTTTCTTTAAGTGCTTTCAAAGAAATAAAATGAGACTTTAATCAAAGAAGAAAAAATTTCCTAAATTGGAAGAAAGTTATAGTAAGAAATATTTGTATAATTTTTATATATAATCAAATCAAATCAAAATTATTTTGATTAATCACGATTATGTGTCATGTGGGTATTTCGTGTTGAAATATATGAAAGTCCTCATTATGGACGAACATATTCCTACAATTCAAGAAAATGTGATAAATTTTTTAATATAATCTAGTAGTAATAAAAAAAAATTATTTTTAAAATTAAAATAGCTTGTTATCCAACTTATTTTTATATGATATCTTGCAATTTATTGAAAAATTCTCGTATACTCAAGATGAACACAACACTATTAGAGTTGAGTGGATTAAAGACTCCAATGAGACTTTGTAAAAGCTTTGCATTAATGTATTGTCAATGAGAATATTTAGATAGGTATTATGTTTGTAAACTCTTAGTATCTTTATGTTTATACTTTACATTAATTTAAAGAGTTCAAGTAAATGTACATAATTGATTTTCTTTTTCTACTTAATTAGTTGGGCCTTATTTTATCTGTCTCTACTAATACTCTTGAGTTAATACATATTTAGGCTCATAGTAAGGGGTATTTTAGGGAACTTAGCAAATAATTTTTTGGAAGGGCAAATGAATGTAAATATCACTCTTTGAGTGGGCAAGATTGGACGGGCATATAAGGTAAAAAAAAAAGACATTTAAGCGAAAAATCTGGAGAGAAAGAGAATATGTCTGGTACATACCAAATCATATTAGAATGGAGAATAAATTTCGTATTTGGGTATATTCTCCCCACCTCATTGTTTCATTTGTTATTGAGATTTTACCTCTAAATAGAAAGAACTCCATATATCTTTTGAAATTTTAAATAAGGTTTCCTTGTCTTACTAGCCTACTTCAGAAAGTTTCTTAATTTTGACAAATCAATAAAAGAAAGAGTAAGTTTTAAGGTTTTTAGAATTTAACCAATCATCAATTAAGTAAAAAGGAAGAAAAGGGGGGAGAGGAAAATAGACGTAGGTGGTGTTGATGCTCTCCCATAGTGTAACTTCCCTTACTTTTTCTTTTTCTTTTTCTTTTTCCTCTTCAACTTTTCTATTTTTTTTCTTAGTTTCTTTACTTTGGCTTAACTGTTGTGGATCTTTTGCGCTAAGTACAAGAAAAAAAAAACATCAAGAGATCAAGGTTGGGTAAATGATGGGAGGCCCAATCGGAGAGAATCGAGAGTTCGATTAAGCATCCATCATATATATATATTGGGTTGGGATCTGTAGACAACATTCTAGAAAACGTGTTTTGTCTTATATGAGAAAACTTTTTTAGAATAGAATGATTTTTTGTGAGGATGATCTCTATGGTGATGAGGGGATCATCTTGGAAAAAAATCATCGCATTCTGAAATTGATAGCCCCAGTTTACAAGTTGAAGAATCGTGGAGCATTCATTTTAATCGTTAGTTTGTAAGAACTTTTCATAGGATCAGAAGTTTTAGTACCAATTGATTTTTTGTCTGGATGATCTAGAACATCCTCACAAAAAAATCAGCCTATTTTGAAACTGTTTTGTCATATAGGACAAAATGTTGTCTATATATATAGGGTCCCGTTCGGCACCCTAAGTTTTACCACACACTTTAACAAACGCGTTTTGTCTTACATGGGTTAGAAGTTTCGGAATGAGCTGATTTTTGGTGAGGATGATCTCTATGGTGAGGAGATCATCCTCACCAAAAATCAGCTCATTCCAAAACTTCTAACCCCATCAAAATTGACTTACAAAAAATGGACGGTCCACGATTTTTCAACGTGTAAACATGGGGCTAAACATTTCGGAATGGGCTGATTTTTGGGGAGGATGATCTTCTAATCATAGAGATCATCCTCACCAAAAATCAGCTCATTCCGAAACTTTTAACCCATGTAGGACAAACGCGTTTGTTAAAGTGTGTGGTAAAACTTAGGGTGCCGAACGGGACCCATATATATATATCGGTAGTGTTCAATGGCAAACTTTTTAGCAAACTTTTTGGCAAAACATTTTTCAAAACATGAGTTAGAGGTTTTGGAATGGGCTGATTTTTGGTGAGGATGATCTCTACGGTGAGGAGATCATCATCACCAAAAATCAGCCCATTCCAAAACTTCTAACCCCATCAAAAACAGTTTACAAAAAATGGACGGTCCACGATTTTTCAACTTGTAAACATGGGTTAGAAGTTTTGGAATGGGCTGATTTTTGTTGAGGATGATCTCCTCACCGTAGAGATCATCCTCACCAAAAATCAGCCCATTCCAAAACCTCTAACTCATGTTTTGAAAAATGTTTTGCCAAAAAGTTTGCTAAAAAGTTTGCCATTGAACGCCCCCCTATATATATATAGGGTGGCGTTCAAGGGCCAACTTTTTAGCAAACTTTTTGGCAAAACATTTTTCAAAACATGGGTTAGAGGTTTTGGAATGGGCTGATTTTTGGTGAAGATGATCTCTACGGTGAGGAGATCATCCTCACCAAAAATCAGCCCATTCCAAAACTTCTAACCCATGTTTACAAGTTGAAAAAGCGTGGACCGTCCATTTTTTATAAACTATTTTTGATGGGGTTAGAAGTTTTGGAATGGGCTGATTTTTGGTGATGATGATCTCCTCACCGTAGAGATCATCCTCACCAAAAATCAGCCCATTCCAAAACCTCTAACCCATGTTTTGAAAAATGTTTTGCCAAAAAGTTTGCTAAAAAGTTGGCCCTTGAACGCTACCCATATATATATATATATATGGGTCGAGCTCCGTGCACACACATATGTACTCATATATCTACAACGTGTTTTGTCCAATTGGTTATAAGTCTCGGATTGAGCTGATTTTTTGTGAGAATAATTTCTATGATGAGGAGATCATCCTCAACAAAAATCAGTTCAATCTGAAATTTCTAATCTTGTCAAAAGTGATTTAGAAAAAATGGACGGTCCACGATTCTTCAACTCATAAATATTGGGTTAGAAGTTTTAGAATTAGCTGATTTTTGGTGGGGATAATCTCCTCGTCATAGAGATCATCCCCACCAAAAATCAGCTCAATCAGAAATTTTTAACCCACATAGGACAAAACACGTTGTAGATATATGAGTAGATATGTGTGTACATGGATCCTAATATATATATAGATCAATAAATTTTACTGCTTTTGGTCATACATGTAATGGTTTTCTTACTGATTTTTTATGAATTTCAATCTCTGGAATCAGCGTGTATGCTATCTTATGGGTTTCCTTTTTTTAATTGCTTTAATATGTGAAGATATGAGTGTGGGTTGGATAGGTAAGTGTTTAGCTGTAGTTCTCTCTCAGCTTTACTTTACATAATTTAATTTTCAAGATTTTATTTGGGTTATGGAGTTTGTATCACCTGTTTGCATAATTTGCTTTTTATGGAGTTTTTGGGCATTATTTTTTGTTTTGATAGTTTTATGGACATCATGTTTGTTCATAATTGTATTAGTTTAAGGTCAACCTTTACTTTTTCTATGCTTCTCTAATTATTTTGGTGGGTTTTATGTGCATTAAAGTCTAGTTGCTAATATCACTAAAGTCTCAAATCAGAAGCACAACAATTTTATTATAATTTAAAGCAACAAAAATCTATTCCTTCATTCAATTTCATCAATATCGATAATGTCTCAATCCACCCAACCATCATCAATCAACCCGCTTCATCATCGAGTGAGACCCACTTTAGTGGAGCCCAAGTCTCCAAAATAGTAATTTCAAAAGCTAAGCCTTGGGTAACCCACGGTCAAAGGAATTTTTCTCAGGGTAGTGGGTCATCCATCGCCCAGTGTAATTTTTCTCAAGCTTTGGTTATCTTTTTAAGTAATTTTAACATTCCAGCATCCTCACCTAAGGCCCATTCGGTTGAGTTTATTAGAACCCATGTGTTTACTAATATGCCTAGGGAAAATGGCTCCTTAAACCCCTCTGTTAATAGCTTATTCTTCAAGAAAATCCATTTTTATTTCAGTCCATACTCTTGCATTAGCTTCCATCATTCTTCGAAACATAATTTTTTTAGTATTTCATTTGTTCTTCTATAATTGAGTCCAGTCATCATTTGTCCCAATTTAGGTAGAATTACTCCCCCTAACCTTAATTTGTTGAGATTTATTAGGAGTAACTTACCTTAGTACCCTTAACCTATTTTTTTATAAGTATAAAATATATTGAAGAAAGAAGTGGAAACAAAATACTAAAAGAGAAAGTTGAGGTAGCCCCTCAAAGAAAAGTAAAAAGCAAATGAAAAAATTCCAAAACATCAATGATTATACAAGGAATTTCACTTAAAAACAAAGTCATTGAAAGTAGTTTCCGCAAACTCTATGTTCAGATTTGATCAAAGGTATAGAAAACCCAAGATCTCCAAGAAAACGCCATGAAAGCTTCTCACCTTACTTTTGAATACCCTGATATTTCTTTCGTTCCATAACCCCCAAACAATAGTCGAGGGAAGCATAACCCAGATGTATCTTTTTTTTTGGAGCAGAAAGCATTATTGGCCTACTACTCTACTGACAATAAGCAGAACTTTTGAGTTAAGATCCAGTTAATACGAAAAAACCTAATGAAAAGGGACAAATATCATGAAAAAAATAGCAATGAATTAAAATATTGTCAATCGACTCCCCATCCCTCAAACAAAGCGGATAAGAGTTGGGAGTAATCCAAGCCCATGCAATCAAATTGTCTATTGTAATGATCTTTCCTAAGAAAACCAACCAACTAAAAAAGGAGATTTTTGAAAGAACTAACTTAAACCAATGATGGACTTCGAGAAGGATTGCTCAACGAAAGGAATTAGTCATTTGTAGAAATAACGGACAAAGAATCTCAGATCTTTCACCCTCGTTCATTCCCACCTATATTGATCGTTTTCATTGAAATGAAGGGAATACAAGAGATCAAGGAAAGATGTCACCTCTGTTAGCTCCCAATCATTAAAGTTTCTTCTAAACCCCAAATCTCAAGTAAAAGTGGAGTCATTGTGAATTAAACACTACTGGATCGAACAGTTCTTCTTCAAATAACAAGCGTACAAGGATGAAAATTGAGTTGCCAAATACAATGTGCCATACCAAATATCTTCCAAGAATCTAATTTTATTCCTCATGCCCGCTCTGAATCTAATCATTCTCTCAAAGTCCTCGCTCACCTTAAGAATCCCCTTTTACACATTGCATCCATACGAGCTTTTAGCCTCACCGCTATCCCAACCTAACACGTTCACTTCGTACTTAGCCATAATGGCCCTTCTCCACAAACTACCATTTTTCTTACTGAACCTCCAAAATCATTTCCCTAAAAGCACTCTATTAACCCGTCTTAGACCGCTAATCCCTAGTCCCCCATTCTTCTTGGGCATGTAAATCAACTTCCATCTTACTAGGTAGTACTTTTTCTTACCATTCTTATCATTCCACAAAAAATTTCTCATAAGCCTTTCAAATCTGATTTCTACGGACTTAGGAAACGAGAATAGGGAGAGGAAGTATGTCAAGATACTTGTCAATATGCTTTTGATCAAAGTTATTTTCTTTATTTTTGATAAATATTTGGCTTTCCACGTGCTCAACCTATTATCCAATATCTAAATCACATATTCCCAAATTCTGTTATTATTGTAGGAAACTCCCAACAATAAACTCAAATAAGTCGTGGGTAAAGTATCATGCCCACAACCCAAAGTTGCGAAAATCAAATGAATATCATTCACATCTCTAACCCCAAAAACAAACTTTACTTTTCTGCAAATTTATATGTAATCTTGAAATAGCCTCAAAAAAACACAATAAGACACATAACACTCTCACCTGATCCCTTGAATGGTTCAAAAACACCAATGTGCCATCCGCAAATTTTAAATGGAAAATCAAAGGACCATCATTGTTCATCCTAAACCCCAAAAGCTTTCCTAAATCGATCGCTCTTCTAAACAATCTACCCAAGGCCTCTACTACTATAAGAAACAAGAACGAAGATAAAGAGTCCCCTTACCTCAATCCTTTCAAACCCCTAAAGAAACCATCCAGACTCTCATTCACTATAATCGAATAAGACACTGTTGTAACGCATTCCATGATTTAACTGTTCCACTTCGCTCTAAAACCCATCCTCCCTATCATATATTCCAAAAAGTCCCAACTTACATGATCATAAGCCTTTTATAAGTCTATTTTTCCAATCATCCCCTCTTTCTAATCCTTAATCCTCGAGTCAAAACATTCATTGGTCATCAATACTCTATCAAGAATTTTTCTTTCCCTAATGAAAGTCCCTTGCTCTTCATTGATAAGATTAGGAAGAACCACTTTCAATCTTGAAATTAACATCTTGGAGAAAATTTTACACACTGAACTCACCAAACTAATAGGTCTTAAGTCTCTTAGCTTATGCACCCCGACTCTCTTAGGGATCAAAGCCACAAAAGTGTTGTTAAGGCTGTAGTTAAGATAATTCTTCTCTTGTAACTCTTTTATGACTTTCATGAAGTTAGTCGAGATGATTTCCCAACAATGTTTGAAGAATTCTATGGTAAATCCATCCGGCCCCAGTGCTTTATCCCCATTCATCAAAAAAAGAACTAATTTAACATCTTCCTCCTCAATTTGTCTTTCCAACAACATCCTATTATTCTGATTTAATGATTTAAACTCTAAATTATCCGGTTGAGGTCTTATGGATTCCTTTTCCTTGTAAAGATCTTTGTAATAGCCCACCACCACTTCCCTAATTTCTTCTTCTCCAACCACCACAATGTTTTTGATGGACAGTTTGATAAGTTGATTACTTCTTTTGTGAAAGTTGGCAACTTTGTAAAAAAAATTTGTGTTATTATCCTCTTCTTTCATCCATTTGACCCTCGATTTTTTGCTTTCAACTTATCTCCTCCATAAGCGCCCCTCTTTGAAATTCTAGTTTCAACTCTATTATTTTACCTCTTTCTACCGTATTTGAAAGGGCCCTCGATTCGCGGGATGTGCGGATCCGCTTTTGACCCTTGAGGTTTGGGAGTCGTCACCTAGTTATTACGGTCTAGGAACCGAATACTGACTCTAAACGGATAAAAAAACTAATCTATTAAAGAAAAATTGAATTCCGGGGATCATATTACAGGGTTGGAAGGTGTTAGGCACCAACCCCGCCTGGCCAATGGTGGTTTCTACTTATCCAAAATAAGACTGCATTACTAACAACAAAATCTAGATAAAAAAATAATAAAAATTTTACCTTCGATACGCAAAGATTTTATTCCCTCAGATCTGATAAAAATGCTCCCAGTACCGTACTCCTTGCTTCATTCTATCTCCGTATCTGATTTCTGATCTCCAAGGTAAGGTATATCTTTCTTAAATCTGAATTCTTCGAATTTATTATGGATTTTGGGGTATTTTTGAAGGGTTTCTAAGGATTTTTCAAGCTAAAATCGAAGTATGGGTGTGAGGTAAGGAGTTGGGACTTCAAAATTAGGGTTTATAGGAGGTTAGCGAAGTTTTTTGACCTACTTCTCTTAGGATTTTTGATTTGATACGAAATAGATTGTGAGGGCCCCTATTTATAGATTCTTTAAGTGTTTTTTTAGATAGAATTATTGTTTAATTATAATTCTTTTAGTTAGAGTTATATTTTAATTAGAATTGTTTTAGGTAGAGTTATATTTTAGTTAGAAATCTATTAAATAGAGTTATTATTTAATTAGAATTGTTAAATAGAATTATTATTTTATTAGAACTCTATTAGGCTGTTGACTTTTGGTCTTATTTGATTGACTTTAAGATTTTGACTTTAGTCTTACTTGATTGACTTTAATTTTGACTTTAATCTTACTTGATTGACTTTAGTCTTACTTAATTGACTTTAATTTTTTGGAGAACCCCCCTCTATTATATCTTAAATTTTTTGGACCCCTAAATGAAGAGGTCATTGAAAAAATATATTGGCAACCATCAACAATTTTGCCTGAGAGCCTGATTGATCAATTTTTTTAGTTCAAATTTTTAAATTAATTTTATTAACGTTTCACTTTAATTATTTAATGTTTTATTTATTAATTTTAAAATTTTTAATTATAAAAATTATAAAATTATTGTTTTACCCTCGAAAATGACTTTTTGTATTTCAAGTCAGTTTTTGATGTTTTAGGATATTTTGGAATCGATTTTTTGTAAGGAATTCAATGGAAATGTTGATTTTTATCATTTTTGAAATTTTTTGTGTGGAATAGTCGTGAATTTTATGAGGGGTATTTTCATGATTTTGTCAAATTCTATGAAAATTGATGAAATGATTTATTTGATTTCGATTTGTTGTTTTTATGTATTTGAATGAGATTTTCTAAGCTTACCGTAGGCTCTAGGGATATTTAAGATTAGGGGTATTTTGGTAATTTGATCATTTTTTAGTGATTTTTATCGTGAAACTTCTTTTTATTTGAAAAATGATGATTTTTAAGCTTTTGGGATTATATTTTCCTAGCGTAGCGTGGTTTCTACAGTTTTGTTAATTTGAGATACCTCATCCAGATTTCTGAAACATATCTAGTAACAAAATAAAGCATTGGAATAAACATCTATCATTGGGAACCGTTACAATCGGATTGACGAGTTGATTACTCAGGCGGGTACAAAAATGGGGTGTCTACAGATGCCCCTCTTTGGCAGAGGGTTGAAGCAAACTAGATAGCAAATCAATTTTGGTAAATAGTGCGCTATCCGAATGCCAAAGCTAGTGACAGTTCATTTTGCAGCCTGATTCAGCAATTCGTCAGGGTGTTCGAATCCTTGAGCGTAAAACTCTTCCCGAACTAAAAGGTTGTCAGGTCATTGAGCGAGAACTCTCATTGAAAGTGTCAGATCCTTGAATTTTAAAGAATTCTCTTTGACTAAAAAGTGCAAGTGTAAGTGTGTGTACTGTGTGAAACTGAGTAAAAATGTGTCAGGTCTTAGAGATCTTCTCTCACTGACAATGATAATTCAAAATTAAAATGTGCTTATCCAACGAAAGCAAACATGACAAGGTTGAACAATGAGGTAATTGGAATCATAACAATGTAGGAACTTCGTTAAATCCTATTTGAAATTCTTTTTTAGAGTTCGAAAAAATATGAATCTCGTTTATCGAACTCGAACCTATTGTAATCACGCTTCTCGGGCTAAAGAACTTACACAATCTTGTTAATTCAATATGATTCAAACAAAGTTAGACTCTCGTTTCTCGGACTCTGGCTAAGGTTTACAGGAACTTAAACAATCCTATTAAAATTAGAGTATCGTTTCTCATACTTGAACTAAGGTTTATAGGCACTTCAAAAAACCTATTCATTCTATGATTCAAAAAGTTGGAGTCTCGCTTCTTGGACTCGAACCTAGGTTTGTAGGCACTTCAAAAAACCTACTCATTCTATGATTCAAAAATTGGAGTCTCGTTTCTCGAACTCGTACTTAGGTTTGTAGGCACTTCAAAAAGCCTATTCATTATATGATTCAAAAAGTTGGAGTCTCGTTTCTCGGCCTCAAACTTAGATTTATAGACACTTCAAAAAGCCTATTCATTCTATGATTCAAAAAGTTGGAGTCTCGTTTCTCAGACTCGAACTTAAGTTTATAGGCACTTTAAAAAGCCCACTCATTCTATAATTCAAAAAGTTTGAGTCTCGTTTCTCGGACTCGAACTTAGATTTATAGGCACTTCAAAAAGTCCACTCATTCTATGATTCAAAAAGTTGGAGTCTCGTTTCTCGGACTCGAACATAGGTTTATAGCACTTCAAAAAGCCCACTCATTCTATGATTCAAAAAGTTAGAGTCTCGTTTCTCGGACTTGAACTTACTAAGTCACCTTTCTCGGGTTTAGATTTATAGGAACTTAAACAATCCTATTAATCGAGCTCAAAGTTTGAAAGATCGGGCCTTTATTGGCTTATTATACATCTGGATTCATAATTATCATTGGACTTCATCGGACTTTTAAATAAGATTTTCCTTTTTATCATGTGATTCAGAACAAAACTTTGGAATTAAATGACTTTCAAAAAATGCCCCTAGTTTCAAAGTTGGCTTTAATTGGAACTTGACTATGAGACTGATAGAATGGATTACGCTTGAAAAATATGGACTTTGATGTATGACAGATTGAAGAACTGACATTCCC
>NW_028236922.1:0-64415 GCF_017979445.1 Akebia trifoliata
AACTGAGCCATGGGTCTAAGCCCGTGTTGGTTCAAGTCAATCCCCTCATGTATCACTCATTGTTTACAAATTCAGCTTTGATGATGTTTTCTAAGCAAAATAATGATCTTATTTATGGAGGGTATTTTATTCATTAATTGAAAAAACAAGAGTATTATCATTCGGAAATCTTGTGATGAAATGTGCCCATTTTCTGGCTTATGTGTTTGGTGGGAAGCGCTTCTCAACAGGCGGATTTAGATTGGGGGCACTTGCCCCCCACAAGAATTTTCGAAGTCTATGAGGATACCCGAGTTATTGCAACATAAACAACGACAGGTAAGAAAATCCGTTGCTATTGCCCCCACAATTTTTTTTTCTTCTTCTATTGGTTGCCCCCACGAGAGCTAAATCCAGGCTCCACCCGAGTTCTAAAATTTGGTACCAAATGCTAATTTGAAATGAGAAATGCTCTTCAAATGTGCAGATGCGTTCCCAGGCAGGATTTGGGAATAAGTCATTGACAGAAAATTTCAATAAAATCAAACTAGGGTTGTGGTTGTGTAATTATTTCTACAAAGTGGTGTTCTCGTATTATATCATCAAAACTCATATTAATCTACAATAATTAATCACCAAATCCTATATTTATATCATCCATGCACCCCCCACATGAATCCCCATCAAGATTCATTAGCCAATCAATATCTTCCTCATTTTGATCCTAATTATCTTATGTTTTATCATAAAATATTCACCATAAATTCATTTAGGTCATATTCTTCTACTCGTGCATTGATATCATATTTCAGTTTAATCGCAAAGTTTGTGAAAGTCTTGATTAAGTCAATGAAGGTAAAAAAAAAAAAAAAAAATATATATATATATATATTATATATATATATATATATATATATATATATATGATTAATCGTGACTTTTTCAATCGAGCAATTTGATTCTTATGCATAGGTTGATTTGTATGAGTCAAATTGTAATATATCATAAACATTTAGATAATAATTTTTAATATTTTTAAATAAATATTAATCTTGATTTGTTTTTTCACGAAAATATTATATATATATATATATATATATCTATATATATGTGGGAAATGTTCAGCACCGAACATTTTTGCAAAACATTGGTTAGAAGTTTTGGAATGGGCTGAGTTTTGGTGAGGATGATCTCTACGGTGAGGAGATCATCATCACCAAAAATCAACACATTCCATAACTTCTAACCCCATCAAAAATGATTTACAAAAAATGGACGGTCTACGATTTTTCAACTTGTAAACATGGGAGTAGAAGTTTTGGAATGGGCTGATTTTTGGTGAGGATGATCTCCTCACCATAGAGATCATCCTCACAACAAATCAGCCCATTCCAAAACTTCTAACCCATGTAAGACAAAAATGATTGGCTAAAATGTTGGCCAAAATGTTTGGTGCTGAACGGGGCCCTATATATATATTCAGAGGCACTAAAGAAAGTCAAACATTGTGCCAAACATTTTTCAGGAATTTACGAGTTGAATCGTTGAATAGAGGACCTCTCTAGGAGTTTTACCAATCAAATTTAGGGTTTGAAAACACTAGAAGTCCAATTCAATCGAATTGTCTCCACGTATACTACAAAGTACTACAAATTATGGTGTCATATTTAATTCCATTAACTGGTATGTTGACTTAAGATCCGACAGCAAAGGATGACTCGACATGTGTCAATTTTCTAACAACACGGAAGAATATTTATTTTAGATTGTTGCCACATGTGAACTTTGCCCTATATAGGTGCCCAACACCACCAACCCACCCTCCCTTCGTAGATCTCCAGTTCTTGCGATGGCGAAGAATATATTAGTTATAGGCGGAGTAGGATGCATTGGAAGCCACACAGTTATCCAGATTTTGTCGGGAGGATTTAGAGTGGGGGCAATGGGGGCACTTTCCCCCATAAGAATTTTCAAACTTTCTTTGAAGTAATGAACTATTGTAATAAATAATAATAGTGAACAATGAACTATTGCTCTCCCAATTTATTTTACACTCTTAATTGTCCCCACAAAACAGTTTTCATTGTTACGTTGCCCCCACAAAAAAAATTACAATCTTTGTTGCCCTCACAAAAAAACTTCTACTCTTACATTGCCCTCACATGAGTTGAATCCTAACTTCCCCCCTGGTCGTTATCATCGATAATCTCGATAACTCCTCTGAAATCGCCATTATGAGAGTTGTAGAGCTTTTTGGTGATCTTGGCAAGAATCTCGTCTTTCATCAGGTGAGCAACAGATCATGTTCTTCTTGTTTTGTTGTAGATCAAACTTTGTTACTCTGTTTCTGTTAACGCGTAAATGTTTGATCAGAGAGAGAGTTTTGCGTCAAGTGTGTGCCACGTCAAGCCTAACAAGGATAGTTTCGTAAATTGAAATTTTAATTGATACAAGCGGTCACATGTGATTGGTCGATCACAGATTCTGTGAGCACTATCAACCAAATTTTGTGAGCAAATTTTTTTTTTTTGAGTCTTGATAATATGACTCACCAGTTTGCATACTCAATCGATTACATGACGTGGAAAATTTGATAACAGTAGATATGTATGCCTCGGGATACACTTTTGAGGGAAAGTGCAAAATGTATCCCAAGGCCTTCAGATCTACGAACTTGTCATATCATGAAGTTGATTGAGTATACCACTCGCGAGCCATATTATCACTACTCTGGGTTATTTTTTTATTTTTTATTTCTTTAGAAGGAGTAGATACAGCTAGGGTGTCAATGGATAGTCGAAATCCGAATTCGAATTCAAAAAATCGGATATTATCCGAAATTTTCGGATATCGAATTCGGATTCGGATGTTATTTTAATATTCGAATGAGTTTTGAATATGAATTCGGATGTTGCGAAATCCGATTCGATAATATAATATATATATTATATATTCATGTTTTACAACAAAACTTTAATACATGTATATATATGGGACTGTGTATTCCTGTTACATAACAAAACTTTACTTGCAAAACTTTTATTTTCTCTCAACCTCAAACCTAAAACGCGCAGAAGCAGTCGAAGTAAACGGTAATGGAGGGTTTCGACTGTGCGAGGCTGTGAGCTCCATAACCGTCGTCGTCTTCTCCGAAGAGCATCAGATACATACAAAACTCTCTTCTCTCTCTCTCTGTCTGTCTCTCTCTCTCTGTCTCTCTCTCTCGGTAAAACCCATTTTCTCGACTTGTGCGAGCTCCATAACCGTCGTCTTCTTCCTTCCTTCCTTACTGACTGAGTTTTGTTCTCCAAAACTCAACAAAATTTCTATCTGAAGCATCGTGAGAAATAATGGGAAAGAGAAAGATTCAAATAGAGAAGATTGAAAGCCAAAGCAAATTACAGGTAACTTTCTCCAAGAGAAGAACAGGGCTTTTCGGAAAAGCTGCTGAGTTTTGCCGTCTTTCTGACGCACAGATTGCCGTTATCGTCTTCTCACCCGCTGGAAAACCCTTCTGCTTCGGTCACTCTTCTGTCGATTCCGTTATCAACCGTTACTACAATGGAGGATCTAATTCTAATTCCAATTCCAATTCAACAGTCTCTGATTCTGATTCTAACCACAAAAGATCAGAAGATCAATCGGTAGTTTTTGATCAAATTAGGGATTTGGAGTTAAATCTGAGGAAGATGGAGGAAGAGAGGACTAGGTTTTGGTGGGAAAAGATACAGGTTGAAGAGATTAATTCTCTGGAGAAACTTGAGGTTCTGGATAAAAAGTTGAGTGAACTTAGAGAGAACGTATTGAATCGGCTTGATCAGAAACAAAAGCTTGAGGAAGAATCCCCGAGGAGGATTGTTGATCCAAATTGCAGTGATGATGAAAAGATGGAGGCTTTCTTAAAAGAGATTATCTGTGATGATGATGTTGAGTGGCCTGTTGCTGTTGAAGAAGAAGAAGAAGAAGAGGATTCTTTGCTCATCGAATTTCCATCACTTTGATGGTTTGATTCTTTATGTACTGTTTTCTATTTTAATTCTTAAATTTTGGAGAAAATAAAGATGTTGATTCTTTGTATTTGTTTCATAAGGTTTGTAGAGATTTTTCTATTTTTCTTTAAATATATTTTGGTTCTGTACTTGATTCTTTGTGTTCTTTTTTATGATTTTGCTGGTTTTTTTTTTTTTTAAATTTTAATTAACGCGGTATTTGAATCCACATCTCCTTCCCTCCAACTCCAAGTGGAAGGACTTTATAGTGTTGATTACATATGAAAATCTCAATCCAGTCAAATTAAGTCAACAACTCACGAGTCAACTCTAATCTGTCAAATAATAATGTGTTAAGTTTTCATTAATAGTTTAAAATAATTATATATATTCTATTGGCACACCAACTTTTACTTACAACACACCAATGAATCAAACCATTGTCCACATACAAGATTGGTGTGTTATAAGTAAAATTTTGTGTGATAATTGAAGCTCTCAGTATATAAATATGTGGGAGGTAATTTTCCAACCAGTGGTAAAGTAACGTGTCACCATCAGATTGGCTTAATATTACTCTTGTTCAAAATGCATATAAGTGCCATAGCCAGATTCCGTGGAATCTTAAAGTGAAGGAAAAATTACTTAATGATCCCTAACGGAAGGTTTTCTTTCTAATTAGTCCTTAAGTTTTAGGCTTCTCTTATTAGTCCATTTAGTAAAACTTTCTTTTCTTAATGGTCCCTCAACCTCATCTTAGGTTATAATATTTTTGAAATACCGAAATTATCCTTTTTTCATCTTCATAATTGGGTTTTCCAATAGCGATTCCAATCATTTCCAACGATTTTTTTTTATCATGAATGATGAATGAAAATGATATACTTCTCATTTTGAATTTTTAAAAGTACTTTTTTTTTCCAACGATTTATAACAAAAATAAAGCCAGGGGTTTTCAATTGTTTTGATTTGTTTTTGCATGAAATTGTATCAAGGATGGTTATTTTGGTTTGAAATAATCTACACAAATCGTTATGTCAAGTTTTAAGTTGATCTTTCCATGCATTTTAGTTGGAAAAACTTGAGAAAACAAAAAAATGGGTGGGTTTTACCATGTTGAGTTTGACAAATTTTATTTTTGAGTTCAATATTTTTATTGTCTAGTTTCGACACTTTAAGAAAAAAAAGTTGTTGACCTCACCAATTTTTAATTATTGTCGAGCTCAGTGTGAGTTTTAGCATTCTAGGGATGATGAGTAACCAAGACACATGTGATCTTTGGGTTATGCCACAGTCAGACACAATCTCACACATTTAAGTGAGAGAACTAGATATATCAGTAGCTAAACCGACTTGGGTAGAAATTCTGGGAGCGAATCGGTAAACTTCTCTCTATATTTGTGCAAATGATCATATACCATTTACTCTTTTGACAACCCTGTATCACTTATCTTTCATGGTGTTGAACGTTGATTATAACGTTGCATTTTCCTTGTTTAGTGGTTCGTGACTTCTCTAATAGGGCACCTTAACTAAATTAATCTTCATATGCTTATTTAAGAAATTGACTAGCATACAGGGGCGGATTTACAATGGTGGGAAAAATATTAAGCAGATCATGCTTTGGAGCTTAAATTTACGGTGTTATAAGATTATAAATGGTCGATAATTGCTAAAAGGATTTCATTTATTATTATGTATTATTGTGTGTTATAGTGAATAGCTGCATTGATGTGTCCTGCAGGCTATAAATAAAGAATGCACATTTGGTTTCCGATCTTTTCTGTCTTTTGATTCACATTGGAGTATAATAGACCAGGTGAAAGGGTTGACTTGAGGAAGAGAAATCCTACTGATTTTGCTATATGGAAAGTGAGTCCATGGACAATAACTGCTTATTTTTTTCTTCAGCTATTGACAATGGATATAAGATCTATTAATAAAAACAAAGAAAAGAGTCGAGAATACCTACCTCATAAAAACACAGACTAGGAAGGCAACACTCAACACACACCCCAAAACCACCACACACAAGGCCATGACAGTCTACAAAATAACCATTTTGTGTTCTTAAAATGTATATGCACTCTGCAAAGGAGGGTGAACCATTTTGGGAGAGTCCATGGGGTGAGGAAGGTCGGGATGGCACATCGAGTGCTGCTTATTTGGGTAACTCTTTTGACATACATGGTGGAGGGATGGGCCTTGTGTTCTCTCACCACGAAAATGAAATTGCGCAGAGTTGTGCTGCCTGTAACAAGAGCAATATAAGCTACTCGATGCATGGTGGATTTTTCACTACTGATTCTGAGAAAATGTCAAAGTCGCTAGGGAACTTCTTCAATATTCGACAGGTAAATACCGAACATCCAAGTAATCTTTACCATCTACATAGTCTTCATTAAAGCTGGCTCCGTCACATCTTGAGCATTTTGACTTCCCATCTAAGCTAACTTGGCTGATGGATTATTTTAAAATTGTGAATGTGAGCCCATTCAGATTACAGACCTTTACCATCCACTGGCATATCACCTCCCTATCAATGTCGGTGAAATACTCGTAAATGGTAGCGACACAATTTACCTGGCAATCCAAATATGGATTATCTCAATTTTCAATAAACAGCATATTGTACATTGAGGTGATGATGAAATCCTTGTGGGTGTGTATTAATTCCTTCACCTCTGATGCTACAAAAGCAACTTCAAGAGATCAATGCAGTGTCAACTACTAATTCTGTCAACAACCATAAGGTAATGTGCAGTACATTACGTCATTCTGTTGTGCAGTATCTTGATATGATTGTACTTGTCAAGAACATATGCAAGACCTTGTTTATCAGTCTTCAAACTCTGTTTTTAGTATGTTGGGGAGTTATAGAAACCTTTGGACTTATAAACATCATAAGAAAAATGAATTAAATGACTTCTTCCAAGGGAAATAATATTAGCAATTCCATGTGTACCTTGTGAATTTCAACCATCTTTCTTTGTAGAGCAAGAAACCAGTATATGGTCTTAAGGGGTTTTAAAGGACTGTCATTTGTGGGCATTGAAATATGTTATTCTAGAAGATTTGCACCCACATCTTTCTAACATAATTTATTTGTAGGGTAATGGAAATAT
Organism: Akebia trifoliata; assembly: GCF_017979445.1. Lineage (NCBI taxonomy): Eukaryota > Viridiplantae > Streptophyta > Magnoliopsida > Ranunculales > Lardizabalaceae > Akebia > Akebia trifoliata. The sequence continues at coordinate 7,094 of NW_028236922.1, forward strand.
TATTTTTCAATTTTCTACGAACTTTTACAATCTTTCATGGAGGTGATGAACTCAGTTTAACTCTACCTTTACCATGTCAAATCTCTTATTTTTGAACTTAGTTATTCTGTTTCACAATATCAATAAAACTGATTTTGGGTTTAGACCATTTGATAGTATTATGATTTTTTCTCATGTCTCTTTAATCAGACCTATATGTACTGGTTGTAGGGATTTCATTTTTTTTTTTTTTCTAATTTCTTCATTTCGGTGTTTATTCCTCGGTTTACTTGTTTAAGTTATGATTCAAATTGAGTTTAAGTTTCGATTCAACCAAGTAGACTCAAGGTTGCCCTCGCTGCACTTATCCTCCTTTATCTTTGAGTATTGGAATAATGTCTTCTTCACTCTCATAAAAACTCATTGTCCTTGGCTCTTTCTTTCTGTCTTCTCCTAATTGTGCATATGCTAAATCACCCCTTCAGTATTTACAAGGAAATGCCTCCAATGTATATTTCAATCATTTTTCAGTCAACGATTTCAATTCATTTTTTGTTTAGTGTGATTCTATGGGTATTTTTGTTAATGATTTTATTAATGAAGATTAAAATTTGATATTATTTAAGTTCTGTTGTTGGGATGACAATTCTAGTGACCCATATGCAACATTTGAGAAGAACGACTTAAGAATAAAAGACATACACCCATTGAAGAGGGGTGGTCGTTTATGTAAAAGAGAACCTAAAATTAGCAAAATTTAGTCACTCAATAAATTATCATACACCCATTGAAGAGGGTGGTGGTTTATCTGACCAATACCCTTGTAACTGATGTTACACTACTTCAAATTCTGATCTACGATCAGTAACATTGCTTTTCTTAGGTAAAACCTCAAAACTTACCCACTTCATCTTTGCAAGAATAGCTCCATGACTTAATGCCTGGATTTCGCTTCCCTCTTCAGCTGCAACAAATACACCATTGGAATATCAAATAATAACACTATGGTCAGCCTTCCTTTTTACTGAAAGATTGATCCATCTATAACCCTTAAGGAGGAAGAGTACAGCGTATGGTACATGTCTCTTAGTTGTCTTCCACAAGGCATGTATTATCCCATGAGCTACTAGTACATTGTGTGTTATATATTTTTAGTTTTTGGGATAATTGCACTTTGGAAAAGGGTGATACACTACTACATAGTACCAATATCCTCTTGAATTGTAGAGTTCAAGCATTTGAAAATTTCTTTAAATTGATCATTTAAAGCACTCAAATAATTTATTTGTACTTGTCAGTCAAGTTCTAATATGTTTTCTTACAATCACACAATTAAATATTTTTTACTCACAAGTTTCCATCTTTAAATCCGGGTAAAGATAACTCCTTGAGAGTACAAATTTGGCTCTACACTAATTTATTTATCCAGGTAAATGCTGCCAGTTTGCACATGGATAGCTTAGAGATGGTTTGACTATATCCTTACTTTTCGTCTTCTAATACCTTTTTGCCGCTAGTGTTTCTGTTTTCATTCTATAGATATTGAGATTTCTGATGGCAGGTTAAGCATTTCAAATTCCTTGTAAAGAATATTGCATTAGACATCTCCTTCAATCATCTAGGAAGATTCTTTACATATATACTACAAGAAAATTGTGAATTAGGAATGAAGGTTTAAAATGGTTTTAAGCCTTTTTTTTTTGGTTGCTGATATGTTTATAGTTTTTTAGGAGACATTATTTGATGAATTTGTTCTAACTCATACCTTTGGAAGGTGGGGTAAGGCTACATTGATTCATATTCAGCCCTTTCTGGTTCATTATTTGACGAATTCATATGTTTATAGGCTACATTGATACATTGATGAATTTATTGATATATGAATAAAATCAGACTCATCATATATGATTCATCTCATAGATAAATTCTGGTTCTGTTGCAGGCTAGCATGGTTGCTGCACATGGTTTCATGTATATTGTGGATTGTAACAGGGATTAACCCGTGTTCTTGGTTTTATGCTCTCGTGTTTTGTGGATTGTTATAGGAATTAACCTCTATACTGTTATCATGTTTTAGCGGCCCATCAAATCTTAGTACAGTATTATTGCTTTACCTCTGTAATGTGATGAGTTTGATGCAGTGGCACTTTGATGCATCAAAGGTTCCTTTACAATTTTCGTTGACCACATCAACAAACAGGTATAATCCTCACATAACAACTATTTTAATTGATGAGATTTCATTCTTTTCCCTGTATCCTAAGCATATAACTTTTGTGGAACCTTCTGTTTAGATGGGATTTGATTTGTATTGAGTTAGGTAGCTCTAGCCAATTGTTTAACACATATTTTGGGGATGGTGTTGAAGTACCTAGAGATTTACAAGTTATTGTGGCGTCTCTCTACCTAAAGGATGTAGAAGAGGTATGCTTGTGTGTGTGTGTATTGTGTGGGCACTCCCTGTATGCATGATCTCTATGCCTATGAGCATCTTGGCGTTTATGAGTGGCCGAGTGTGTGCATGACTCTAAATCATTAAAAGTTATCTAACAAAATTTACAGGTTCCTTTAAATGTAGGTGGAATGATGTTAGTCTTAAATAACACCTTGACCTGTGTGATGACCATCATTTTTATGATGGTGCCATTTACATGTCTTTGTTCTTTTAAAAGGCTCAGTCTGGTAGCTTTTAAGCAAACTATATGATGGCCTTTGGTGGTTTAAACTGCTAGTTCAGATATGGAATCGACAGTGTCGAAACTTGTGAGGCCATTTAGTGGGATATTTTTTCAAGATATTGGATATATATATATATATATATATATATATATATATATAATATTGCTTCTAATTCATTGCCTTTCAAAATTTTCTTTATCACTTACGTGTCTTCAGATGTAAAATGTATGTGTATGGTGTTGATCCTGGGATATTCACCTTTTCTAAGGATCTCCTCCTGCCGAACGCAGCATGGATATTCCAGCATGGGAAAGGGGTCTGAGATTCTTGCAAGTCATGAAGCATAGCATCCCTTCTGCTGTTCACTCTATTGTGGTACACATTTCCTTGATATTAAATTTGTTCAAAATGCTGGCTGCTATGTCATACATTTACCAGTCATTTTGCCACAACAATTATGATATGCACATTTACCATAGTTTTCATCAACTACTTTTAGTGAACATATTCCACATGCTATGCCATAGACATAGCTCGTCTATTCATCATTGACTACTTAATTGATTAGCCTTCTCTTTCAGTAGGCCAGTACCAAAGCATATTAACCGGACAAATCATAGCTGTCTGATGATTGATGCAGACAGGACTGTTGACCTGGGATTCAAGAGAACAACACAAACCTTGCTCAAATTCACAGTGGGTAGATATAAGCTCTGGCATAAATTTTCAATTTTCAATTTTCAAAGCATAATCTAAAAAGTACAACCAACCAATACAAAAACCAAATGTTAACTGGCCTATGAGATTGAAAGACAAAAATGGGAGGAGTTAGGTAACCAACTGATGTTGGACAACCTAGGATTTATTGATTCTAGGATTGTGTCCCGCATTACCAACACAAAAGAGTAGTACAGGAGAAGTTGACAGAGTCATGTACTGAAACACTGCAGAGAGTGTTGATATGTGGCTGGGCTTCAAGCATTATGGATCCTCACGACCAACTAGAAAACCCAAAAGATGTGCACAAATTTATCATCATTCTTCAAAAGTATGGATTGAGTTTCCTAGATCGATTTAGTTTTCTAAATGGATTTAGTTTGCATTCCCTTGTAAAGTAAAATATCATAGAGGTAAAGAGGGCAAAGTTCTAGCCAAAACTTGCTCAGTGAGACTGGTGAAGGTGATGGGCTTTGGCTACAGATTGGCTCAGGCCTTGATGTAGAACCTCACACCGTATTCATCTAAGAATAGGGATCTCACACTTAGACCATTTTAGTGGGACCTCAGTTATGGCTTCTATCCAACATCCCTGATGAAGAACCTCATACCATACTCATCTGGAAATAGGGATCTCACACTTAGGCCATTTTAGTGGGATCTCTGTTTGGCTGAGTTATGGCTTCTATCCAACATCGATTCTCACCAGGCTGGTGAAAACTCATCTTTGAACTCGTTGCCATCCTATCTTCTCCTTTACCTGCATTTTTTATGGTAGTGATGATATAGCTTTCTCTTAGACCTTGGCTTCTTGCTTCACCGTTCAATGCCATGATTAGGTTATCCTATCTGTCTCCATTCAATTCATGTCAATAACCCAAAAATTTACATCGACAGTCTTTCCAGTCCTTGCTAGGCATCATGTTAAGATGCTGTCTTCACTATCAACCAAAGTCCCATCCTTTCCAACTTATTCAAAATTAAGAAGCTCCTTGATCTCACTTTCATCTTCAAATGGAATCATCATCAAAGATGGGGCAACCAAATTAAGGGTCCACTTTTTTTTTTTCTCTCCAGTGCTCGGAGATGTAGAGTCAAAAGGGTACGAGAAAGTTTGGAAAGTTCCCTCATGGCACGTATTGAATTGATCGACAGCTATGCAAGAGTAAGTTATCAAGGAGAGAAAACACTTGCTTCATACAGTATCTTTGTCCATTATGTTGATGAAATGATGTGATTGGTTTATCAGATTTCTTCGATGATTGAAATTGAAGTGGAATTGGATTCCGATGTTCTTGCTGCTGAAGCACTGAGCAATGTGATCTGTACCACAAAATCATATCCATAAACAGTTTTTCACGTGTTTTTTTTTTCTTTTTAATTCAGTAATCATAATGTTATGTGCAGGAAAATATTGCAAAACAGATAGAACAAATCATGGAGCTTGAGAACCTTGAACAGGCATGGTCTCCACTTTTAATTATTGTTATAAAACTTGTTGAGTCCGGTTGGATCTGAGATTAGGTGCCTCAGACATGGCTAGAGCACCAATGAAAGGTCACTTAATTATGACGAACTTAACTATTACTAAACGAGTAAACAGTCTCAAACTGAAAAGCTTTAGTTTCAGAATGACAATTTTGACCCCAAGCATTTTTTTTAAAATTTTCTATCCATTATTTAATCTTTACTATGTCAAGTTCTTTCTTGATACATGCATTGAGCTCACAAAAGTTATTTTCTTGATATGTGCATTGAGCTCTCAATGTAACTTATTTTAATTAGTAATCATTGATTTTGTTTTTGTAATGCTTTTCTATTTATGTAGCGATGGAGGATGCAAGCTGAGGCGAATGATGAGGTCGAAAGACTTCTCAGTTCTGAGCCTGTGCCTACCGAACAGATCTAGACATGTCATGGTATTGTACTTGGCCCAAGTTTAGCATTGCATCTTTCCCATAGATATATTTTAGGGTTTTGTTAGGGCACATGTTAAAGTGCAATAAATACACCTTGGGAATAAGCATCTGAGGGTATTTTGTAAAAAAAAATATTTTTTAAGGACATTTTCAGTACAAAATCCAATTTCCAAAGTGTATTTATTACATTTTGACGTGTGCCCTAAGGCACACGTTGACAAGACCCTATGTTTAATAGTGTATTAATTAATTTCTCCTAAGAGATTGCCTTGGTCATCATCATCACAACCATATCCCAAAAATTTGGAGTCAGTTGAATGAATTTTGTTCCTCCATTCAATTCTGTCTGAAGCCATGTCATTTGTTAATTGTACTGTGAATTCATATCCACTCTCACTATCTCGATCTATGCTCAGGAGATTGCATTGGTTTGACCCGTTGGATGGCAATCCTCCAAAAATTTCTAATTGATAGTTGATCGAAGATGGATAGAGAATATGATCATCAATTGGCATCATACGCTAGGAAGGAATTTTTATCGTGTACACTCATGGACAAGGGTGAGGGCTTTATTGAAATGTAGAAACCATAGCTGTTGTGGGTAGGGACTGCTCTTATGGCTTCCATTGAAGCAATGAGCACAAGTAACCAGGCAATCTGAGCGAGCGATCTTCAAGTCATCTTGCCTCAGATCACAAAGAGAGGAGCCGGTCCCAATCCTTTTATGTAAATGATGTTGGTTCAAATTTTTTTTTCTTGGATGGGTAAGCTGGACTTAAACCCCTGACCTCAAAGTTGAGCTTCAATATGTCAACCAACTGAGCCATGGGTCTAAGCCCGTGTTGGTTCAAGTCAATCCCCTCATTTATCACTCATTGTTTACAAATTCAGCTTTGATGATGTTTTCGTAGCAAAATAATGGTCTTATTTATGGAGTGTATTTTATTCATTAATTGAAAAAACAAGAGTATTATCATACGAAAATCTTGTGATGAAATGTGCCCATTTTTTGGCTTATGTGTTTGGTGGGAAACGCTTCTCAACAGGTGGATTTAGATTGGTGGCACTTGCCCCCACAAGAATTTTCGAAGCCTATGAGGATACACGAGTTATTGCAACATAAACAATGACAGATAAGAAAATCCGTTGCTATTGCCCCCACAATTTTTTTTTCTTCTATTGGTTGCCCCCATGAGAGCAAAATCCAGGTTCCGCCCTTGTTCTAAAATTTCATACCAAATGCTAATTTGAAATGAGAAATGCTTTTCAAATGCGCAGATGTGTTCCCAAATGCAAATCAATCTGTTCGGGTGGGTTGCATGGTGCCCATGTAGATTTTGGTGTTCCCTTGGTGGGTTGCAGCCCCAAGGAGACCAAAGTGTTCTACTTTTTTTGCACTATTAACATCTAAGGGCTTGTGGTGTATTGCTTAGGTTGGTATCAAATGGTTGCAAAGGTCACATGATCACTTGAGGATACCATCAGAGTTGAAATTGCCACAGAATCTTGGGAGAAAAGATGATTTGTGGGTGCAAAATGAAGTGCACCTCCCCCATGAAAGTTCGCATGGTATTACTTTGCTATCGGTCACCTAGGAATATTTATTTTTAACTTATTGTCATACATAATTTTAAATTTTAGTACTCTAAACATCAAATCAACTCAAATCCTTGTCGGGGTTTATAGTCATCGGGCGGGATTTGGGAATAAGTCATCGATAGAAAATTTCAATAAAGCCAAACTAGGGTTATGGTTATGGAATTATTTCTACAAAGTGGTGTTCTCGTATTATATTATCAAATCTCATATTAAACTACAATAATTAATCACCATGCACCCACCACATGAATCCGCATCAAGATTCATTTGCCAATCAATAATATCAAAATCAATATCATCCTCATTTTGATCCTAATTATCTTATGTTTTATCAGTAAAATAGTCACCATCATATTCATTTAGGTCATATTCTTCTACTCGTGCATTGATATCATATTTCATTTTAATCGCAAAGTTCATGAAAGTCTTGATTAAGTCAATGAAGATAAAAAAAAAATCATGATTAATCGTGACTTTTTCAATAGATCGAACAATTTGATTCTTATGTATAGGTTGATTTGTACGAGTCAAATTGTAATATATTATAAACATTTAGATAATAGTTTTTAATATTTTTAAATAAATATTAATCTTTGTTTGGAGGCCTAAAGAAAGTCAAACATTGTGTCAAACATTTTTCAATGTATGGGTTAGAAGTTTCAGAATGGGCTGATTGTTTGTGATGATGATTTCTATAACAAGGAGATCATCCTCACCAAAAATCAGCCTATTCTGAAACTTCTAACCCCATCAAAAGTGATTTACAAAAATCGAACTGTCCACAATTCTTCAACTTGTAAATTAGGGTTAGAAGTTTTGAAATGAGTTGATTTTTGGTAAGGATGATCTCTTCACCATAGAGATCATCCTCACAAAAAATCAGCCCATTATATAACTTGTAATTCTTATTTTGAAAAATGTTTGACTCTCTTTAAGGCCTTCGGACGCTTCCATATATATATATATAGGGAAATGTTCAGCAACAAACATTTTGGCAAAACATTTTTCCAAACATGGGTTAGAGGTTTTGGAATGGGCTGATTTTTGGTGAGGATGATCTCTACGGTGAGGAGATCATCATCACCAAAAATCAGCCCATTCCAAAACTTCTAACCCCATCAAAAATGGTTTACAAAAAATGGACGGTCTACGATTTTTCAACTTGTAAACTGGGGCTAGAAGTTTTGGAATTGGCTGATTTTTGGTGATGATGATCTCCTCACCGTAGAGATCATCCTCACCAAAAATCAGCCAATTCCAAAACCTCTAACCCATGTTTTGAAAAATGTTTTGCCAAAATGTTTGTTGCTGAACGGGATCCATATAATAATAATAATAATAATAATAATAATAAAAATAAAAGACAACTGAGTTGGTACAATTGTGAGATACAAACCTTTGTGTGGGACTCACTTCAACCATTTTATTATTATTTTTTTTTCTCTTTCAACTTTATTTTCACACATCTAATTTTATTATATTTTCCCTTTTACCCTTTTTAATTTATTTTCTGATTTTTCTTCTTTAACTTCAAAATTCTTTAATTAGATTATTCCAATTTTGTTTTTTCACTTTTATATCCTTAACCCTTCCATCAAGTTATAGTTTTGAAGGACCCATTTTATTTTTTTTACACTTCACCCCAATAACTTTACTATATTTCCTCTTTTATTCCTTTAACCCACTTTATTGATTTTCATCTTTATCTAATTTTAAAAATTAATTTTCAATAATACCTCAAACACACTAATTTCATGTTGATTTCAAGTCATATTCGTTGGTGATGTTAAAATTGCAACCACCTACTTTAATCTTTTTTTTTTTTTTCGCTTTTACTCCTTTAACTTGAGAAAGGATACTCGTGCTGTATGCACAGGTGAATTCTAGAAAACATAGATTTTTTTCTCGAAATACACAATTGTACGTATTTATGGTGATGTACATTTGTGTATCTCGAGAAAATCTATGATTCTAACCCATGCCACGTCAGTAAACATATGTCAGAAGGGGCGTCAAACGAATCATGGACTAAAAGTTTTAGAATGACCTGATTTTTTGTGATGATGATTTCTATAGTGAGAAAATCACCCTCACAAAAAATCAACCTATTTCGAAATTTGTAATCCTAATTTATAAGTTGAAGAATTGTGTATCCCCAATTTTTTACCGTTACTTTGTAATCATTTTTTATGGAGTTAAAAGTTTTGGAATGAGCTGAGTTTTTGTGAGGATGATCTACTCATCATAACGATTATCCTCACAAAAATCAGCTCGTTCTGAAGTTTTTTAATCATATAAGATAAAACTTTATCTACAATGTTGTCTCTAATCTTACCATATACACATATAGAGTAAGGATAAATGGACACTATTTTAGGCCAACTTCCCAACGCCCCTTTCTCTCTCCTGCCCATAGGGAAAAAAAAAAAGAAAAGTTTCTGATTTGAACACCCTGTGACATTAAAAAACATGATCGATGCAGTGGAGTTGTATATGACAAATAGCTCGGTTCACGATTCTGATCCGACTTGGTACATTTTTCGAGTTGAATCGTTGAGTAGAGGACCTCCGAGTTGACTCCAGGAGTTTTACCTGCAAATTTAGGGCTTGAAAACACTGGAAGTCCAATTCAATTGAATTGTCTCCACGTACACTACGAAGTAGTACAAACTATGGTGTCATATTTAATTCCATTAATAGGTGTGTTGACACACAAAAGTCAGTCTGACAATATTATAAGATCTGACACCAAAGGATTACTCGACATGTGTCAATTTTTCAACAAAACTGAAGAATATTTATTTCAGATTGTTGCCGCATGTGAACTTCGCCCTATATAAGTGGCCAACACCACCAGCCCACCCACACTTCGTAGATCTCCAGTTCTTGCGATGGCGAAGAGCATATTAGTTACAGGCGGAGCAGGATACATCGGAAGCCACACAGTTATCCAGATTTTGTCGGGAGGATTCAAGGTCGTTATCATCGATAATCTCGATAACTCCTCTGAAATCGCCATTAAGAGAGTTGTAGAGCTTTCTGGTGATCTTGGCAAGAATCTCGTCTTTCATCAGGTGAGCAACAGATCGTGTTCTTCTTGTTTTGTTGTAGATCATACTTTGTTACTCTGTTTCTGTTAGAGATTATTGGTTAGATTGATTGATGGATGATTACTTCGAAATGTTGGAGGTTGATTCGTTTAAAACCACATATTTGATCTGTTTATGTCTTTATGATGATCGCAGACTACCCATATGTGTACTAATTTGGAAAATTTGAGCTAATTGGTGAATTGATTAGATCTTTGATGAATCTCCTTAATTTTCAATACAGAAAGATTTCTTGATTACTGTTCTTAAACTATATTTCTGTTGGAGATTAATGGTTCTGTATTTTGTGTAGCTTCAAATGTGACCGATTACTTTGAAAACTGGGAGATTAATTCGTTATGTAATTGCGTGTTTGATCTATATATGAAGATCAGAGTCTACTTATAGGTGTATTAATTTGGAAAGTTTGAGATAGAAGATTGGTGAGTTGCTTAGCTCTTTGATCAGTCTCCTTAGTTTCCAGTACATAGATTTCTTGATTTTGAGGTGGATTCCACTTTGTTACACTGTTTCTGTTGGTGATTATTGATTCTGCTTTTAATGTAGCTTCAAATGCAATTCAGATAATGTTGGAGGTTTATTCTTTAAATAATTACGTGTTTGATCAATGTATGAAGATCGCAGTCTACCTACCGGTGTATTAATTTGGAAAGTTTATTCTGGATCCGTGAGTTGATTAGCTCTTTGATCAGTCTCTTTAGTTTCCATACAAACAGATGTACTTATTTGGAAATTTTATTAGCTCTTTAATTTATGTTTGAGTTTGATTTTTGACATATTTCTGTAGCGTATCAATTCAAAAAGTGTGAGCTTAATTGTTTGTTGATAATGAAATTCGATCTATCTCCTGAATATCCAAACCTTCGTTTAATGGTCCAGATTGCTAAATTTTCTGTTTTCCATTGCAGATTGACCTTTGTGATAAACCAGCATTGGAGAAAGTTTTTGCTTCAACGAGGTATGGTTTTGATTGAACAGTTTTGTTTAATACCAAGCCACTTCTTTCAAAACCTTTATAAAATAAGAATCTTGGCAGTTATAAATTTCTTTAATTTGCTGCTCTAATAACATGGTGCATTTTGCCTTTAGATCGGTAGAAGAAATTTATTATAGTGAGTAGAAAGTATAGTGTACCAAAAATGGGTGGGAAATGAGAGAGAGCCTCACATGGACTCAAGGCTTGAACTGAAAATAAACTGGGGAGAGAGAGAGAGAGCGAGGGGGGGGGGGGGGGGGGGCTATGAATCGAATTCTCCCATCTGACAAAGTCTTCAAAGTAAATTCCCCCAATATCTCCTGAAATATAATACCACTTGTACCATAAAGCTTTGATCATTAGAAGGTGCCACCTCGGAAAGGTGGTAAAGTTTTTGTGTGGTAGTACCACAGACTTGGGATACTTAAACCTAAAAGATAATAATGGTAATAACAGACCCTTGGTCTTTGCTTGACACTATTGAACCCTTTTCTTCTTGTCGAAAACTGATCATTCCTCATTTTCAATAAAAACCAAAATAATAGAAAAGAAAGAATCTTGTAAAGCAAGTTCCCTGTGTTAGAAAAAAATAAAAAAACTTAAGCATGTTAGCCATGGAACATGTCAAAAAAATTTCTTGGCAGCATCTTTTATGCATTTTGTCTTCCTTGATGTTAGAAAGTTTTGCATGATCTTCTCATTCATATTTGTTATTAATTTTTCATCAGTTTCTTTGATATTAGCTGTGATGGATCTATCCTTTATGAGTTTTTAGTCTTTTTGACTCGCCAAATCTTTTAAAATTGCTAAGCTTTGAGCAAGTGCTTCTGTGACCCCTAACTTCTTTTAATGACCATTAAGAGTCCTTAATATGACATTAGTGGAAGAATAATTATTTGGATATCTAAGAGAGATTCTTTACAAAGACTGAGGGTATGACTACCTGATGGATTCCTTAGGTTTGCTCTCTTGTTTTTTGCTATATTATATGCTCTAATCTTTCCTGTTTCCCTTCCCATTTGCATTGCAGTTTTGATGCTGTAATTCACTTTGCTGGATTGAAAGCTGTTGGGGAAAGTGTCCAAAAACCATTGCTTTATTATCATAACAACATTATTGGCACAATAAATCTTTTGGAAGTCATGGGCGCTCATGGGTGCAAAAAGGTATTAATCTCATCCTGTCTACTTCATCTATGTTGTCAAAAAATTTTAGATTTTATAAATCTGTGGTGATATATAATTCTTAGATTACTTCCCAGTTATGATTGCCCTTCCATTTTGCTTCAAATCATTCGTTGATATGTTAATGTTCAATTTTTTTTTCAGCTTGTATTCTCATCATCGGCTACCGTTTATGGATGGCCAAAGGAGGTTCCCTGTACAGAAGAGTTCCCCCTATGTGCAACAAATCCATATGGACAAACCAAGGTATATTTTACTCAATGATCGAACCACTAAAAGACAGATGTTGGACTTGCGACCGTGATGATGCTTTTTTATTTCCACTTCTTCGTTGCGCTGGTCTCTAACTAAACACTTATTCAAGATAATTTTTTTCTTTTCCTGACAAGTATCTTATACTCTCAAGCATCATCATCATCTGAAGATTGTGTTCAATAATCCATGCTTACCAAATTAGGATTTAAAAGAATTCTGTGCTCCACATTCCATGATGTTGCCTGCCCCTACCAAGAGTATCTTATTATGTCTATCCTTGCAGCTATTCATTGAAGAGATATGTCGTGATGTCTACCGTTCAGACTCTGAATGGAAGATTATTTTGCTTAGATATTTCAATCCAGTTGGAGCTCATCCCAGCGGCTATATAGGAGAAGACCCCCGGGGTATCCCAAACAATCTTATGCCCTTTGTACAACAAGTGGCTGTTGGCAGGCGACCTGCACTGACTGTATATGGTAATGACTATTCAACAAAGGATGGCACTGGGGTATGATTTTCATCTTCAGCATGTTCATTCATTTAATTTTATATATGTTTGTTTTCTTAAATTTCATATGGACAGGCTTTCAGTGTAGCTAAAAGTATAACAATATTTTCAAATGAAAACCCAGTTCACAGTTTGTATGCACACATCCCTTTATGGAATTATCTCCTCACAAGCAAGGCAATCAGTTCCCCAAACCCGAAAACATCAGTGGATCTTTTTTTTTTGCTTGAATATTATGCCATTGAGGTTATTATAATAGGCCAGGCCTTGGATTGGTCAGCGTCGGAAATTCTCACTATTTAGATGACCTAACTAGTAACTATCTCACTTGACTGAAACCTCCATCGAAATAAATGTGGAAAACAGTCCAGAAGTCAGTTGACACAAGTGCATTCATGGTCATCAATCCAGAATTTCCTTCTGTCACCCTCCAGATAGACATGTACCCAAATGTGCACTGTTTCCTAACTCTATGGTCAATATAATGCAAATAATGGCAACATTATATGATGAGGTGGAAATGTGCAATAAAAAATAGCTGGTCTCACCTAAAGTGGATGACTTTGAGGCCTTGGCCGGTCCAAGGCTTGGACAGAGAGTAGTGCTTCCACATCACAAATAAAGTCACTACATTTTCACGACCAATGTACATTTTCTAGTTTTATCATACATACAAAATACCAAGTTCGTTGCATTGAATTTTAAATTTCAATTTTGTCATCACCGCCCTAGTTGGTGACCGTTACTTCTATTACTCATTTCATATCTGAAATACGAATCTTCCATTTCTTAGTAGAGCTTCTACAAGTGCCTAGTCTATGATTGTTTTCAATTTTCCTTCCGTTGATCTGATCTGTTTATTCTCCAATTTGCAGAGTGAATTATATTTTTGTGTTCATTTAAATTTATTTTAACTTTTTCTTTGGGGAATTTCCTTGACAACCATTTTAAAGAAATAGCCCCTGTTCTCACCATTGCATCCACCAATTGACCTTGCACAATTGAGTGCAAATTTTCAGTATCTTTTCCAAGTCTCTTATTTCCATAAAAAGGCATGTTATATCGATCCTTGATGTTTCCTTTCAGGTACGTGATTACATTCACGTTGTTGATTTGTCAGATGGACACCTTGCTGCATTGCACAAGCTATTTGATGCTAATATAGGTTTGTGCTTTGAAAATTGTCTCTTTTGTTCGTATCTATTTCGCTGGAAGAATGTATATGAATATCTGATAGCTTAACTGTTTCAGAATAATTACTGTAGTCATGTTAATCCATACTTATCTAAGTGGGACGCAATGCAAGAAATATTTTTAAGGCCCTTCCAAAGTGCTAGGACCTGCAAAGGAGGTTGGGAAACATAATAGGTACTTTATACAATGTGTATATAGAAGACCCTAAAGTGTTGTAGAGCATCATATGAGCTTTGAAAAAATGTTGAGGAGACAAGGGAGAAGCATAAAGGACTTAAAAGACTGCCTGTAACGTGTACGACTCATTTATGAAATGTAAGATAAAGATAGTAAGTTATGTTCATGTTGCCAACTCCAATATTGGGAATAAAGCATATATGATGATGATAATTTTTATTTTTTATTTTTCATATCATCACCTATTTCCGTACTTTTAATATCAGTATCGTTTATTGTAGATTCCAAACATGGATTTTTGACATATTTCATGTGTGTCTCTCCACGTGCATGTTCGTGCAGACACAATTTTTTCCAGCATTTGCAGCATTGGCAATTCTATTCAGAATCATACAAAATTGCAATTCCATGTTATCGGCCTTCAACTTACTTTGGATATAACTAACTTTTAAGAACCATGTCATAGGCTTCACGGTTCATGCTTTCAGTGATCTTACAGTTCATGCTATTTTTTTCCAAATACGTTTCAAGTTTTACAAAGATTATAATTTTTTTTTGGTTACCTGTCCAACCAAATCCATATCTTCCCAACCAAAAAGGGAAAAATAATTCAACTTAAATCTTTATTTTTCTTCCGGGGATTTCCACTGAATGAAGGATTTAGGCTTTGCAGTTCATGCTTTTAGTGTTCTTACAGTTCATGCTATTTTTTTCCAAATACGTGTCAAGTTTTTGTACAAAGATAATACTTTTTTTTGGTTAACTGTGCAACAAAATCCATATCTTCCCAACCAAAGAGGGAAAGATAATTCAACTTAAATCTTCATTTTTCTTCCAAGGACTTTAATTGAATGAAGGATTTAAATGAATGGGTTCTGACGAAGCTGTTTGTATCGCTCAGGTTGTGAAGTGTACAACTTAGGAACTGGAAAAGGGACCTCGGTCTTGGAGATGGTTGCTGCATTTGAGAAGGCCTCTGGAAAGGTGCTCTCCTCTTTAACAATGACTTTCTAGTAAATACTTTTTAACTTTACAAAGTAAATTTCCCCCCAATTCTAATTTCCAAAGAGAGATGAGCTTTCCATTTTCATGGAAATTTAACCCATCATGAAACATATCTGAAAAATTGGACTGCCAGATTTTTTGGTGCAAGTAGTCATCACCATTTGATTTTGTTTCATCTCACCAAATAATTGTTTTGAGTTCTGAGTGTTGCTTATTTAACTTTGGCCTTTTTCTCCTCACCAATGAAATAGTTCCTATTGTGGATTTCCCTTTTTTTTTAATCCTGGATTTTGGTTTCTGACCTGAAACATTTTGCTTGTCCCAGAAAATCCCTCTGGTTATGGCAGAGCGACGACCTGGTGATGCTGAGGTTGTCTATGCTTCAACAGATAAAGCAGAGCATGAACTGAACTGGAGGTATGTCTGAACCTAAACACACATGAATATGCTAATAAATAGAAGCATGTCTATCAATGATGAACTGGAGATACTTTCATGATCGACTGTGGAATAGCCCAGTCCCTAATAAAACTGATTAGAAGATTTTAACCTTTTCTTACTTTTTTTTGTGTGGTTAAATATAGAGATTATATTATGAGGTCGAGAGGACTTTCCTGCAATAACATCATTAAAAGAGAAATAACAAAAACAGAAAATACATTATCAATGACCACAGCAAGTGATTGGATTCATTACAAACAAGCTCCCATTTGAGGGGTTAAAAACCCATTGAAGAAGACACCCTTGAATTCCTCAAATTGCTTGCACCAAAAGTAGAGAATCTCATGACACTGATGATCAATGCCTGCTAGTCCTTTTCTTTTCTTATGAAAGCTCGTCAATTGTGCTCTTTCCATATCCCCACTATGACAGAAGGGATTGGTGAACAAGGGATTTGTTTCCTGCCAAGAAAACTACATTGCTACAACTTTTAAATAAGGAACAAATTGATTTGGGGAGAACCCAAATATGAAATAGACTAAATAAATAAGACCCGATAGAATACACACAACTATAGTGAATCAGAAGGGGACTGACTGACTATTATTTTTGCATGTATTAGAATTGTGACTAAAATGATACCCCTATACCTAAGAATAAGATGTTCCAAAGTAAGAACTCTATCAAGTGTGGCAGACCAAAATTAAGAGAAAAAAATAATCTTGGAAGGTACACGTGGACTCCAAATGGAATATGCCGGAAACTCAGGGCGCAATGAATCCTTGGCTAAAACATGGTAAAAGGATTTTACAAGGAAACACTGTCCTTACTATATTTCTAATACCATTGAATCCTCATCAAGGGCGAGATTACACGGGACGATACAAAGTTGATGGGACTGCTAGCTGAACCCACTTTCCAATTATTCAAGTTCCTCCTAAAATCGAGATTCCAACTGTTATCTCCACAATGCTGATCCTTGAACTCTTGCGCTGTCAACTTCTTCATCAAGATGGAATAGATAATCAATGGAGTGTCACCACACCAAGTATCTTCCTAGAACTACGCCTTGAGCACTCCTTTCCAAAACCAACCTCCATAGGGCTCTTTAGCATCCTTGTTTTCTAACCTTTTTATTATCTTATTCTTGAAAAGTTGAAATATGGACTGCTAAAAGAAAACCAAAAATACAGGTTGAGGAAAAGAGTTCATGCATTAGGCTATTGAAAGTTTCTAATTTTTCTGATTTTCTATCTATACGAATCGATGAAGTTGCGATCTTCTTTTGATTGATTTGAACTTGCCATCTTGGCAAGTTGGTTGAAGTCTGTTTGCTGTATTGCCACCTACCTGGGTTCAATACCCTCCTTCATCTGCTTACTTATTGGGGGGTGGCCAACAAATTCAATAGTCCAGAATCCAGATTGATTAGTTGGTGGGCCATTGTTACTAGTTCATTACATGTGCAGAATTTAATTTTTGCAGTTTAGCCTTCTTCTTTTTTTTCGGTTTTAAATTATGGATTTTAATTAATGGACTTGCAGAGCAAAATATGGGGTTGACGAGATGTGCAGGGATCAGTGGAACTGGGCAAGCAAGAACCCTTGGGGCTATGGATCTCCAGACTCCACTAATTGATCAAAATTCTGAGTATCATCTCACAATAATCTCATTTCATCCTCTTTTCCTTTCCCACCATCTTTCACTTATCATTCACATTTTACTTGTGCTTTGCTCAGAAAAGCTATTGATGTTTTGAGCTCGCTATTCTCACACTTATATTTAACTGATTAACAGTGTACTTTGCATTCATGTGTTGGTAAGCTGGCTTAGGCAGAACCCAACCCAACCAGTGAAGTACTAGCTGTGTTGCCAGCATTAAAAAAAATGATATCTGGTTTTTCATTTGCTCAGTTTGGCTTGCGGGTTGCTGCTTCGTAGGGGACATGGTTCGTCAGGTTATGATAAGATAAGGAGTCGTGCTGCTTATCAAAAAGAAAAAGGTAAGGAGTTGTGCTGAAGTGACTGCGCAGTACACTGCGTTTCACACTGTGCTGATGTGGAGGTGCACACAGAATCATAGATTCTTAACTTGTATCTCGAGGAAAAAGCATCCGTGCACATATCCACGTCATTGCAGTGTGAAATGCTGTGCCTTGCACAGTCACTGGAGCATTTCCCTAAGAATAAGACTCTAATTGGTAACAGGTTATCAAGAAAAAAATGCACCCACTTGGCAACTTAGTATGGATTGGTCTAAATAGGTTCAATAGGAGGACACCGAAAGGACCCATTCAGTATCTATTTTTCCTTTAAATAGGGTGCATTTTGCAAACATGTGAGGAGGTTGGTTATATAGTAATTAGTTTATACCAACAAACAGTTTAGATTTTTCAAATGCAATTAAACTCTTAATGCCATTGTGTTAGAAAGGATTGAAATATAAGAATGATATTGAAGTTGTGAGTACACTATCCTAACTGTGTAAGCATGGAATCCAATTGTTGGGATTTACTTGTAGGGAAGCGTTCAGAGGCTCTAAAGAGAGCCAAACATTTTTCAAAATAGGAGTTATAAACTTCGGAATGGGTGATAATGGGTGATATTGAAGTTGTGAGTACACTATCCTAATTGTGTAAGCATGAAATCCAATTGTTGGGATTTATTTGTAGGGAAGCGTTCAGAGGCTCTAAAGAGAGCCAAACATTTTTCAAAATAGGAGTTATAAACTTCGGAATGGGCTGATTTTTGTTTTTTTGTTTTTGTTTTTTTGTTTTTTGTTTTGTGAGGATGATCTCTATGGTGAAGAGATCACCCTCACCAAAAATCAGCTCATTTTGAAAATTTTAACCCTAATTTACAAGTTGAAGAATTTTGAACTGTCCAATTTTTGTAAATAACTTTTTATGGGGTTAGAAGTTTCGGAATGGACAATGTTTGGCTCTCTTTAGGGCCTCCGAACGCCACCCTTACTTGATAAGGTCACGATGGTAAGTTCTGGTAGTTGGGTTTTGCATTTAAATGGTTGGTCATGTGTTTTCTCGAGTGAGTCATTTTTGTGCGACAATTGTATATATTTAGACACTTGGATTGCATATAATATGTCAAGTGGAGAAATAATTTTAAGAACTCAAAAAAAGAAAAAAAAATATATTTATTTTTGGTTGATGTATTTTAAATTTGAAAGTTTCGAGCTCATCCATTTTCAAAGATTTTGATTTGATAAAATTTTTTTTCTTATTAAACCATGAACACTGTAGAAATGAGGTGTCATTTAGGCCAATGTGACAGTAAATGTTCAAATGAATTAAAGTAATTATTAAGTAGTGGTGAACATTGACCTCAACTTCAATCGTGATTGTTTCACCAAAACAAGTACAACTAGCATCTCCTTAACGACACTGTCACCTTCCATTATCTTTTACATTACCTCAATGAAAATTCAACGTTTTCTTTTTTGGTTTTGTAAGGAGTGAAAATTCTGCATCGTTTGATAAAACTCGACCTCTCCTCTCCTTACTGTCATTTTTTTTTAAATGATTTTTTTTTTCTTTCGAATTAGCAGGAGGTCTTTTGTCAAAAAGTTAAGCGTTCAAGTCTTTTAATTAAAAAGGTAAGACTGACAAGCACACTGTACATGTCTAAATCTTGCAAAAACAAGTCTTTAACTTTTAGGCAAATACAGTTAAGGTGATAAGTCTTTTTAATATCAACTTTTTAATTTATTTATTTTTAACTATTAAATAAAGAAAATCTATAAAATAGTGGTTAGTAAAGATTTCAAATTTCCTTATATTTTAAATAATTTTAGATTTTTTTATAGATTTGTTTCATATTTATAATATATTTAGTTTTTTTTTTTTTTTAAAGCTAAAAACTTATCTTTAATCTAATACCGAAGCCCTGCCTGACAGGTTGACCCAAAACCTAAACCCTAGACGGCTTTGCCTTGGGTCCTGTCCTATATTTCCCACTAAGCCTAGACCGATTACTAGTAAGGCCCAGCCCAATTGAAGTAGCCTGGCCCATTTAAATCGCTAACCACAATGCTTATATATATGTCCATTAAATTAATATCATAAAATACTAGTCGTAATGGTAACTGTGTCAGTATCTTTGTACATAAATATAAGGAGTTGTGTGAGTACTTGGAGAAGGTAAGGATGAAGTGGATCCGGTTTCTCGATTAAATTGAGAAAATAACTATGCAAGTCATAATCATCTTCGTCTTTGAATCTATTTCCTTTTTATATCTCCCATTGATTGTAGTTTGCCATCAAACTACAAAGTCTACATGTGGACCGATTCGTTTCGTACTATATGGTTTTATGTATGTTGTGCTAATATGAAAAACTGATACACTTATTATTATTATTATTATTATTATTATTTTTTTCCTTTTTCGGAATGATCATGTGTAAAGAACATTTATTATTAATTCCTTCATTTTCATATTGATAAGGAAAAGGAAAAAAAAAATTACTTAATGAACTCTAATATAGGGTTTTTTATGTCCCCGATAACTTAAGAAGTCACTTAGTAGTATTTTATTTTAACTTTTTTAATTTTGTCGTCTCACACCTTAAGAAAAGTTTTGAAGAACTCAAAAATATTATTTCACACCTCTTTTTCCTTAAGTGGCAATTGTGATCCTTTCTGTTTCCGACTATTTTTAACAATGAATGAAGAATGGAAAATGATACTCATAATTTTGGAAGAGTTAGAGATGACTTTCTATTTTTTTTCTAATAAATTTTGACTATGAGTGATGAATAAATAATGATCTACACATAAATTTAAAGATTTAGATGTAATGTTTGATTTGAAAATCCATTTTACTATTATAATATATGCATTTTGAATATTTTATGAAGAGATCTCCAGGGCGAGCTTGTCACCTTTCAAAAATTATTAGTTCATTACAGATCCCAAGCAATGCATTCGTCACTTTATTTTTGACAAAAAAATAAATAGCATAGTTTTAGAGAACTATTAATACCACACCAATTCCGATATAAATCACCAAAGAATTGCATAGAGTTAGTGTGGTGTTAGCAAAAGTTGGTGTGGCAATAGCAACACTCTAGTTTTAATCTCCCCAGTAAAACTGGAGAGCTACTATTGTTGCACCAACTTTTACTAACACCACACCAACTATGTGCAATTCTTTGTTATATAGGAATTGGTGTGGCATTAGTAGTTCTCTAAAATTTATACTTGTAAAGAGGGGTAATCTTCTTGTTAAAAAGTAAGGGTGTCAATGGATAGTCGAAAATTTGAATCGAATTCAAATTTAAAAAATCGGATATCATCCACAAATTTTGAATATTGAATTCAAATTCAGATAGTTTTATATATTCGAATCCTTATCGGATACGGATTTAGATATTAACATTTTAAATCCGATAATATCTGATTCAATATTTAATTTATTTTTTATATAAATAATATAATATATATTCTTTTATTTGATTTATTTATTATATATATATAATATAATATATAATAATTTTTTTTAATAATGAAAAATCAATTAGATAAGAAAAAATTATGTTTTTTTTTTAATATAAAAATTATTCGAATTCTAATAAGATATTATCCGATATTCGATAAAATAATCGGATTCAAATTCAGATCAAATTTTAGAACATCCATCAGATTAAATTTTAAATTTGGATATCATATAAAATTTTTGAATTTGGATTCAGATATTATTATATCCGAACCAATAAACATCCGTTGACAGCTATATCTAAAAGTAAATGCTCGATTGAGTGAATATATGTAAAGAAAGTTGAAAAATAAAGACTTGAAGAAAAGAATTCTAAGCTTTAAAGGAGAATATGTAACTATTACTGACATTCGGGCCGACAGAGTAAAAGATTCTATATTTGAACATACGAATCTTTTGATTGCAATGTTTAGTATAAAAGAGTTCAAACTCATATTTGTCATAAAAAACTATTCTCTTTTTTGTCGTAACAGTAGGGGCAATTTGGTCAAATGACTGGTATCAACGGACTTAGAATTTCTTTCCTTGCGGTCGCATCTGTGTGTCAGATATAAAGATCACAAACACCGGACGCACAAAATACAAATTACAACAGAAAATAATTTGAAAATGGACGGTGTTGGCGTTGCCAAGACTACTCAGTCAGTTTCATAGTAGTGGGACGTTAGATTCTTCTAGAGACGATTACACA
This sequence comes from Akebia trifoliata, assembly GCF_017979445.1. Lineage (NCBI taxonomy): Eukaryota > Viridiplantae > Streptophyta > Magnoliopsida > Ranunculales > Lardizabalaceae > Akebia > Akebia trifoliata. Next base: position 29,043 of record NW_028236922.1, read on the forward strand.
AGGTTTTTAAACTCGTCCGATACCGAGATGTATCGCCCGAGTTAATTCGGTATCAGAGATGAAAGAGACCAACTCACAAAATCATTTTTTTGATCGAGTTTATGTCTCATGTTATATTTTTTGAGTTATCTCCCGAGACGTCTCAAACGTATAGAAAAACTTGTCCGAGACGACTCGGTATTGGAGTTCAACGAGACGAGATACGATACCGAGTTTAAAAATCATGTGAATACATCAATCTTTAATAACATTCAGGTCATAGTCACAAAATCCTCCAATTTTTAAAAAATTTATAAAAAATTCTAACAAATGCAAGAAATGATGAATCAATCAACCATTAATCTATCAATTAAGGGATATGATAATATTTTTACTCTTTTGCCAAAGTTTTTTCGAAAAATTAATTAAAGGATCATGACAAAGTGAGTTATTTCTAATTAGCCCCTAAGTTTTAAGATCTCTTTTTATAGTCCATTTGGTAAAATTTTTATTTTTAATCAATCTCTAAATCCCATTTCTTACATTTCTCACAATTGAATGTCCCAACCGTTTAAATTCATCGTTTTCATCTAAAAAATTTAGATTTTTAACATCTCAATCAAGTTTTTGAGACTCTAATATATCGAAAAGGATTTAAGAAGAAAGAAAAAGTCATTTTTAAAGATTTTTACAAATATTTTGAAGACGTATGCAAAAAATTAGGTTTTTTTTTCACTTATTTTCTTCGTTTTTAGATGAAAATCGATTAAGAATGATTCTTTTGGTTTAAAATCATCTAACCAAGTCATCATCTCAAGTTTTTAGTCAATCTTCTTTTCATGTATTTTATCGAAAAAAACTCGATAATAAATAAAAAGTAATAAGTTCAATAATAAATAAAATTGTGGTGAATATGACAATAAAAAGCAGTGAGAGATTTGCTAAGAAACACAAAAACATCATTTGTGTATTTCTTGAAAATTTCCCTATCTTTAAGACTTCAACAAAACTTTTACCAATTTATGCTCCATTTAATGGTTATTGAATCCAAACTTTATTACAATTCCAAGTTAATCTAGGGATGACAATTTACCTTATATCATATTAAGTTTTTAGAGAGTTTTAAGATACCCCTCCACGTTGTGGAGAATATCAGTCTTCTATTAAAAAGATTAATAAAAACGACATGGATGCCATTACCTTCATACGAGCATTGAAGGTGAACTAAATTAAAAACAAAATATCATTTATGTAGACGTTATAGAGCTTGAACATTGCTGATTTTGGTAGAAAAATAAATGGAGTTACTATTGCCACACCAACTTTTACTAACGCCACACTAACTGTGTGCAACTCTTTGGTGATTTACATAAAAATTAGTGGAGCAATAGCATCTCTTAAAATAATGAATAATTTATCAAAATGGTAGAGTTTTCGAAATTAATTCCGAAAACGGCACACTGTAGCAATTAATTTCGAAAATGGTAAATTTACCATTTTCGGAATTAATATTTTTATCAAAACGGTAAAAATAGTAAAAAAATTTTTTTTTGGCGAAAATACCCTTTTTTTGTTTTACATATATATTTACAATTTTTACCTTAAAAAAATGAAAATCCAACTAAAAAGATTCACTCTCTTTCGGTAATCCAACAATCATATGTATTTATAATTTTTTTTTTTACCAAAATCAATTTTATTTTCGTAATTTCATTCAAAAAATAAAAAAGGGCATTTTCGGTATAAAAAAAATACATTTTACTATTTTTACCGTTTTGTTAAAAAAATTAATTTCAAAAACGGTAAATTTACCGTTTTTGAAATTAATTGCTACAGTGTACCGTTTTGGTAAATATTCGAAATGTTGTGCATGTTTTGGTAAATCTGCCATAAAGAATAAAAGGTGTTTCCCTTTAAATGGTTGAAGATGAGAGCATTGGGTATATTTGGAAATGGCAGTTAGTGGGAGTTAAGTTACAACTCTCTCCTTAAAATTCTTATTGATTGTTTTGGTTCATCAATTTCATGGAATTGCAACTCTATAAAGATCTTCAACTCCCATTTTTATAGGAGTTACAATTCCTACCTATATAGGTGGGATTTACAACTCCAGGCAAAAATCTTTAATCCCAAAAATTGAATAGATTCAAATAAAAATATGGGTTGTTGTGTCTTAATCCAAGTTATATTCCAATCAGATACAGATCCAACCCTATTTTCGCCTAGATCCAAATGATATATTACTTTGAAAATTATTTTTTTTTACTTTTCAAAATATCTTTTACCTACTACTTTAACATAACATGGATTCTTAGAAAATAATAATAGTAAAAATGAATATTATAGTAAATAGGAAATAAATATAACAAAAAAAAATGTTGAACAGTCCAAAATTGTTCGACGCGAGTCAAGTAAATCAATTGGTCTAATCCAGATTCGAACATAGTATAATTAATATGGTTCAGATATAATTTTAGTTAATAAGATTCGAGTTGGATTTAGATCCAAATCCAAATAAAAAATCCGGATATAGTTATACTTAGATCAGACCGGAACCCAACCCATTTTAAGCCCTAGAATATTAGAATATATTTCATCACAAAATCATATTTATTTTAGATAATAAATATTTAACTGATCAAAAATAAAATATTTTTATCAAAATATAAAAATCCCAACTGACTCGATCGAATTTTATTGAATATGATAATATTTTCCAAGTGATGAAAGAGTCATATCGGATCTCAGTCAAATGCAAACAATTCATCGACTGAATTCCAAACGAAACCAAAAACTGGAGTTTATTTAAGGAGTTAGAATGAACGTCGACAACTCCAACTCCAACTAACTACCGCTTAGTATTAATCAACAATAGAAGACGAAGGTCAAGGGTTCTTGTCATCAATTTGAAAACACATAGGGTGTCTCAAATATTAACGAAAACATGGAGGGGTATGTATAAATCACCCGCTTTCAAATATAACGGCGAACAAGGCGAAGACGCGGTTCATTCGCATTTCTCTCTCTCTTTCAATTCTTAAATCCATTTACACCTGTTATCTTGTGGGGTGAGCAAGGCTGGTTTCACGGATCTGTCTTTGGTATCACTCCCGATCTTCATTTTCGTCCAAATTGACAAGATTTCACCTGAATACGATCGAAATTTGTCTCGGTTTCAACGTATGAGTCTCGAAGATCTTACATTCCATTTGATTTTCTAAGAAATTTTCAAGGAAGGAGTAGATCAACAATGGAGAATTTGATTAGTCTGGTGAACAAGTTGCAGAGAGCTTGTACCGCTCTAGGTGACCACGGAGAAGAGAGCGCATTGCCGACTTTATGGGATTCGTTGCCTGCTATAGCTGTTGTTGGAGGACAGGTTTGATCCTAATCTCAATTTTAGGTTTCTATTGAAGGATCTGATCTGTTGATCTCTTATTTTGGTTTTTATTGATCTGTCGCTTTTTTGATTTTCTGTTTTGAATCTCGTTTCTGTTAATTTGAGCTCAAAGTTTAGTTTTTTATTTTTATTTTTTATTTTTTGCGGATTTGGATTAATATATATTCGAATTCCGTGTAATTCTGTTGCATTTGATTTTATTTGGCGCGCTTTTCTCATGATTTCGTTGAATTTCCCTGCCTTGTGTAGTATCTGTGTCGGTTTTAGTTGGAATCATTCTATCTCGTTCTGCCGTATTTGTGAACTCAGATGATGGAGATCTTTAGGATTCTATTGAAGGATCTTGTCATTTCATTCGGTTGTTTCCGTAGTTCTTTTGATCTTATCTCTTGTCTTTTGGTTTTACTGATCTAAAGCCTTTGAAATTTTCTGTTTTGAATCCCATTTCTTTAATTTGAGCTGTTTTTTTTTTTTTTTTTTGGATTAATATATCACATTTCGTGTACTTCTGTTGAACTTGACTGTGTTTGGTCTCTTTTCTCAAGATTTCATTGAATTTCCCTGCCTTGTGTAGTACCTGTGTCGGTTTTAGTTGGAATCATCTCTTAGGGATCTAGATTTGTTCTCAGATGATTGTACTCTTGTACTTCATGGTTTTAGTGATTCAGGTGGAGCTTTAGGTTGACTTTTGTTTTATCAGCCTTCTTGAAGGGTGCATCAGGAATTTCTGCAAGTCCTTATGCCGGCACAAAATTTTACCATTGATCTGTCAAGATTGGATTGCAGTTTACTATTGTGCCTGGGTTTGTAAAATTAGTTTGGCGACTTGATCTTTCATAGATCTTCTATTGCCTTGATCACGTTTATGAGGAGATTTTTGTTTTGTCATCATCACCCCAATGCATTTAGTTTTCAATAATTAATAGAGTTGTTTTTTCCCAATGTTTGATCAAATTTCAGAGTTTTTAATTTTGGGAATGAGGATCACATCTGCATATTGGGTATTCAACTTTTCTCTCGGAAAATTCACATTGTCATGTACTTAGAAGATACTCCTTATAGTTTTTTGCTCATATTTAGTCGCCAAAGACTGTTATTGTTTTCTTTAATCAAAGTAATTATGGAATTGCTATTATTTTTCTTATTTCCTTTCGTTGGATTTGAGTGAATCACAGCCATTTATTGGGAAGTTGTGATATTTTTGAAGGCTTGGCCATTGTCTGCAGTGTTGTAGAAATCATATTATCCTCCATGAAATACAAACATTTCTCTAGGAAAAGTGAGTTTTTATGGGAGTTTTATGGAGTGATGTTGGGGAACCTGTAGGATGGCATGGTGCATGCTCAAAGATTAGGGGGGAGTAAGGAACCTCATCAGTTAGAGTTCTAGGAAGGAGTAAGGAAGGTGGTTGGCAGTTGCACTTACAATGTACCTGGAAGGGTCTTCGGGGTTGTCACCTTGCAGGGCTCTTCACTCGCCTTAAAGTGGGTGAGGTGAGAAAAGTAGTTATTGTAGTCCACACTACCTATCTGTAATCATTCAGCTTAGAGTTGTTTGCTGGCACACAAGATTAGCGCCATAGTTGCTTCTTTCACTATGATTTGGCGGGGATTGGTCAAGTTATTGATAGATTAGAATTCTGGTTTTCTTTTTCAAATTTTATGTAAATAGGCTTGTTTGGCAAACTTAATTGGTGGTTTATTGGTAAATTTGACTAATATTGTGATTTGAGAGGGGAATGGATGTTGGCAGTTCAATTTGCAGATCTAGGTATTTGCATAATAAATTCTCTTTATTTGGATACTCTAGATCATGTAAAGTAATTGAAGTTTTTAATCTCTCAGAAATTTCCTTAGAAGTTGAATATCATTGACCATAATTGTCTCACATGGTTTTTTTAAATGTAGTACTAGGACTTGGGAGGGGTAGTACTTTGGATTTTGTTCCATGCTTCTAATTGATGCTTGATAGGACCAAAGCAAAAGAAAATTATTGATGTCAAGTATGATTTCTGTCAAATTTTAGAATTCCTTGCGTCCTTGTTAAACTTGTTAAACTTTTATTTGGTTTCCTTCATAATGTTATACAGAGCTCTGGGAAGTCTTCTGTGTTGGAAAGCATTGTTGGAAAGGACTTCTTGCCTCGTGGATCTGGTAATCTATGGAAACCTTACATCTATGTTATTACCCTTTTCCCTTCTCACATATTTTTCTTAAACATTGGGGAGTGATGCAAACAAAATTTCTGCAGGAATTGTTACTCGACGACCACTTGTTTTACAGCTTCATAAGATTGATGAGGGAAGAGAATATGCAGAGTTCCTTCATCTCCCGAGAAAGAGGTTCACTGATTTTGGTAAATTTTTCTTGTCCAAAAAATGATGCAATCAATTTCTATTCTTTGTTAATTATGAGTTTTGATTTCTAGAATTGTCATCGGCACTTCAAAGTTTTCCATTACATGTTATAATCCCAATTATACTGTATATCTGTATTATAGTTTCTGGATTCAATATTCAACTCACATGCTAATCTTCATGTCAGTGTTAAGTATTCATTTGATAGTGTATCTATTTGTATTAGTTCATTCCATTTGTGTGGATTTTATGTATCTATATCGTTGATCTGCCATTTAGATTTTTTTATTTCCATCTGACGTGCTAATCATAATGATATTTATGTAGCTGCTGTGAGGAAGGAGATCTCTGATGAGACTGATAGAGAGACAGGCCGCACCAAACAAATCTCTACTGTTCCAATTCATCTTAGTATCTATTCTCCTAATGGTGAGATTGTGATGTGGATTCCATTTGGTTACTGTTCTCGTTTATCTCCACCTCAATGTGGAACTAGTTCATTTGAGTATTTATTTGTATGGATTGCATGAATTGCAGGAGTTATTGGAGACTTGCCTTAGGGGATGGTCCTCTTAGTCTTTGAGGAAACCATTGGACTTGTTTATTTTGCAATATCAGTGATTTGTGTAGGTCAATCCTGAATTACTTAAGCATGTTTCTAGAAATTCAAAATCTACACTGGTAAACATAGTGCTTCTATGCTTCCTATATTTTGGCCCTGTTTGTTTCCATCTCTGTTATTTTTGCTTGAATCATGTATTATGTTGCCAATTTCCTATATTTTAGCTATGTTTGTTTCCATCTCAAAAGTATATTGCCAGTCACACTTTGGTTAAATCTCGTGGTATGTTGCCAGTCACACTTTGGACTCATGATTACATTTGTGGGCCACATATTAATTTTTTACCTCTTCGTGATGTGATCATTTTTTTCTTCTTCTTTACCCTTTCCCTTTGGTACGGGATGCACCTAGAGTTTAATCCTCAAAGCACTTGTACCCTTCATGGAAATATGGATGGCGTTTGGATAGGACTCCTTGGCTACTTCTGACTCTTGCGGGGAGTTAGAAGTCGTTTGGATAATTTAGATAAACAATTTTTTCGAAGAATTACTCCGCGCAAGAGCAAAAAATTGCTCTTTATGAAAAAGTCGTTAAAACCTACTTCTCAATTTCGCATCTTGCGGGGAGTAATATTCTAACGGCTCATTTTACCGAAATACCCCTAACTTTATTAATTTTCTACGAAATACCCCTAACTTTACCGAAATACCCTGTTTTATTAATTTTCTACGAAAATACTCCCGTTTTAAACACATTATATTAATATTTAATAATTAAAATATCATATTATATTATATTAATATTTATAGTTAAAATGTCAAAAACAGTATAGTTTGAAGGCATATTATGATATTAAAAAGCAAAAAACAGTAACTAGTATAATATAAGGGTATTCTGGTCTTTTTTCTAGAAGTCAGTATGGTTCCCAAGCAGACTTCTAGTACAAAAGTATTTCTGCCAGTACTTTACAGAGTTGATTGCCAAACGCCCTTTCTGCACATAATTACTTTTCCAGCTCCTCCACAGAGTACTCCAGCACCTGCTCTTTGGAACAGTAGTTTTGCTCCTGGTATCCAAACACGCCCATGATGTCTCCAAAACGAACTCTGCTTGGAGTAGCTTTTTTTTACTTTTCCCCTTCTCTTGAAAAGTCACTAAACTCTCATATTTGTATGACTACCCATATCTGTCCACTTCTTTGATCCCTTTTCAGTGGAGATTCATAGGTAGAGCACATTGAACAAGGGCAAGGCAGTTATGCTTTGGTTACTTCCAAGTTTAGTGTTTCCTCCATAAAAAGTTTGTCTGCTAATAGTTTTTTAGATGTGCTTCACTTGTATATGCAAGATTGAAGTTACTGTCTTCGACTATTTGCAACTAGAACGGTAGTAAGCGGGGGGATGCATTTCCCGCAATGGTTGATGACTAGATGTTAATTGTGTTTGGAAAATAGGTGCGATCTAGTTTCCTTGAGTCTGCGAAATGTATAGGTAACAGTAGGAAATATGCGGGAAACTTTGGGGAAAGCAACGAGAAATGCTAAAAGAATTGTCTAAGAAACATTCATGAAAAGCTATGAGTAATGTTTGAGAATTTTATGCATAATGCAATGTAAACGCATTTGAATTTATTTTAGATTTTATACACCTTGGCTTTATCATGGGATTGGACGTATGTATGTGTTATACCAAATTTAATATAAAAAATGCATTATTCCAATTTAAGAAGTGGTTCTTCACATCAATCAACAGTCCATCAATAGAAATGCTTTTCAATTTATTTTAGATTTTACACCTTGTCTTTCCTTTTTATTTTATTTGTGTCTCTGTTTCTTTTGCATTCATGATGTATGTAAAATAGCATTTTTGCGTTCTTTTTGTGGAATTGGACATGGTGTATGTATCTTGTGTATTTCAATAGAAAAAAATGTAGATTAATACAATAAAAAACCAAAAGTGGAGATCTTGACCTAGTTCTCTGACTTCTTTAGATGGGTTTTGAAGCATGCTACTCTTATTACAAAGAGATGCAAGCTAGACTTGCTCGGTGCTGTCCTTTTTGATTCACCCTCTTGGGCTGTTTTCCTTATTTGTTGATAGTTGTATACTAAAATCTTCCCTATTAACATTATTCTATTTTAAACTAGGTTCTCAGCTATACGCGCTACAGTTGCCCTTGATAGCTTCGATGACCTGCCTTCCCTACCCTAGATAAGAGTACTACTTATCAACCAATTGGTTGTGATAGAACCAAGAAGGGGAATTTGCCTGAACTTTCTCTTCATGGGAGCTGTGCTGTTGAGATTACTCAACTGGTACCAATTGGGATCATAGTCACCAAGTTGGGGTTCGGGAAAAAGTCGGCAAGGGCAAAAGTTGAAAAAAAAAAAAAACGAACAAATCGGGAAAAATCGAGAGAAAATCGAAATAGTGTTAAGACAATATATTTTTTTCTACTAAGTGGTGTTATCATTTATATCATCAAATTCTATTTTAAACTTAAGAATAAATGGTCTTTGAAAAAACCCTTTTAAAATAGCTTGCTTAGAAAAAAAAAATTCACATTTTTTGTGTTTAAATCGTGACTTTTTCAAAAAGTTGGGATTAAATAGTGATTAAAACGTGACTTTTGTTTAAATCACGACTTCTTCAAAAAGTCTTGATTTAATCGTTAGCCTTTAAAATCACGATTTAAACACGATTTTTTGAAAAAGTCGACGACTTTGGTGACTTTGATTGGGATCTCCTTTCTAGGGTTCGTGAGGGCTTAGTTGCTAAAGGGGATATTAGATAATGCTCATTCATACCTATCCAATTGTTCAACTAGTGGATATATTTAAAGATTTATTAGACTAAAAATGGCTTGGAGGAAGCCAAACAAAGATCCATAGCCTTTGAATGTTGTATCTTATGTGTTTCCTACCCATTTCTCCTAACGGCTGCCTTTGGTTTGTAGTAAGTGGAGGGAAGCCAACATTTTCCTAGAAAACTAACCTTTCCTAATGTTGTGTACAAATGGAACTGAAAAGAGATGGAAATGGAAGCTGATTCCCAAAAGGGGACTGGGTTAATATAAACGACTACTTTAAAAACCAAAGGAAGTTTTGTTCCTTTAATGCCCACTTCATTCTTTTTGTCAATTTGGAAGGTTGAGACACTCGCCAACATCTCTCCCCAGTGGACAAAATGGGTTGAACGATCCAACTTATAAATAAACTGTATGAGTTGTGCTTCCTCTAGATGTCTTTTAGCAAACTTGACTCTACCCAGCCGACTTGGGTTGGGATACGAGTTAGATATGGTTTTAGACATTAGGGTCCCAGTCGGTTTCATGATTTGGTTGTGGTGGAATTGTTTTCCATCCTTTTCTTGTACTCGACTAAACGTCAAGAAAACAAATTCCTTATAAATGATTTCATGGAAAACTCACTTTCAGGAAAATGAGTTTCCACTTGAAGTGCAAGTCTTGTGAACCAAATGCTGCCAAAGCTTCCTACTTGTTTCGTGTTTTTAGTTTTCAGGTATATACTTTTTAAGGGTCATATCACATTTCCGTTTCTCCCACCTTTCCACACAGCTATTCCCTTAATTGGCAACTATGCCTATAAGAAGTGATATCCCCACTTGAGTTCCGTCGCCTCACCAATGTCTATTTTCAATTCTCAAGATTTTGTGCATAATATGAAGTATAACTTCAGGATTCATGTGCCTAAGACTTAGTATATTCTTTACTGAATATTTATTTAGTTTTTCTTTTTTCTGATGATGGTTTGATTTATCGACAGTTGTCAACTTGACTATGATCGATCTTCCCGGGCTTACAAAAGTAGCTGTTGGTAAGTAATATGCATTTCTTAGATTTTTGGCGTGTCCGCCATCGTTATATCTTACCCCCCCCATAATTTTCTTTCTAATGAATACTTTAACATGATACTGACTAATTAACTGGTGAACTATAGATGGTCAATCTGACAACATTGTGCAGGACATTGAAAACATGGTTCGCTCATTTATCGAAAAGGTAGTTTCCACTATACATCATGAAATTTGTTTGATTATATGACTAGAGATATTGACATGCCGGTTCTAAATGTTGTGCTTGTATTGCTATGCAGAAATTGTTGACTACAATATGTAATATGACTATTAGCAATCGAGCAATTTTCTACATATTAAAGAGACTGGTTACTAATGCATATTCCCTGGGTATTTAAATTATAAGAGATTATTATTCTTGAATCCAGGGGTTCAAATGCATTAGAAGCAACACCATCAGAAAAACCTTCTAGTCACTTATGAGTATGATAAATACAGTTGTGATATCGTTTGGGTAAAATACAAGGCATCAATTACATCTTCATATATTTTTCTGTTATGCGTTATAATTGCGAATCTGCTAAATTATACTTGTTCCCAGTATTATGTATCCTATCAAAAGATAAAAGGTGGTATGTTCATCATTGAATCCCAGATATGACCTTTGAGTACTTGACAAACAAATTGAAACCCCATATTCCTTAGAAGCTTGTATGTTATTGTAAATGCAGAATTTCCGATCTTTATATTTCTTGAGTTCAAGATCATAGCCCATATTCCTTTGAAGCTTGTATGTTATAGTAAATGCAGACTTTCTGATCTTTATATTTCTTCAGTTCAAGATCATTTTAGTGTCTGAACAATCGGTTTTCCATGTTTGTGGACGGTGGACCTCTCTTTTCCTATACTCCATATCTTTAATTTCGTGCCATCCATATTAATGTTCCTAGTGAACGTATCTTTGTTGCTAGAAACTAGAGGTTTGGGTCAGTGCTATATGAAATGCTTCTATATATTCTTATGCTAGTGGTCATTTTCTCTTTTCTGCTACGGAGTTTTCCTTTGAGCATATGCATTTAATGGGACATTCCTTGGTTTCTTTGGCTGTCTACTTTATGTCGCAGCCCAATTGTATTATTCTAGCAATTTCACCTGCGAATCAAGATCTTGCTACCTCTGATGCAATTAAGATCTCTCGTGAAGTAGACCCTAAAGGTACTGTTTCTTAACTTTGTCTTCTATTCTTGCAGACCTCTTTTCTTATTGCATTTCACTAGTCTTGTTTCAGGCTTGGCTGCATCCAACCAAAAAAAGAAAAAAAAAATCTTGTATATGTGTTCCAATATGTGAACTATTTCTATCCTTAAAAAAGTAGTGAAATTCTTAAGACTAGGCTTGTAATTTTTGAGAATCTAGTAGATTACATGTACAAGATGTAACCATGGATAGTTTCTGACCTGTAACCAGTGCTGATTCTTAGTTTTTTTTTTCCCCATTTTTCAGGAGAGAGGACATTTGGAGTCTTGACAAAGATTGATCTTATGGATAAGGGTACTGATGCAGTTGAGGTAAGTTAGCTTACTGTTTTTCCAAACCCCGTGATTAAATGAGGATGCTTTTCTCTTTTAATGGAATCTATACTTAAAAAAATGAAGATGCTTTGTTGTTCTGTTTTAGCAAACTTTCCTTTCTTGTTTCATTAGAGAGATGGAAGTTTTACCTATTCTACCAAGACTACGGCCCATTTGGATACAAAGTAGAAAGTAACTGCGGGAGAAAATACTCTTTTGGAAAGTAGAAAGTAGTTTTTCTTTCTCTTTTTAAAAAGTTTAGATTTTTTTACTTCTTAAAAGTAATTTTAAATAACCTTTTTAACTTTTCAACTTTTAAAAGTAAAGAAGTTACATTTTAAGTGTATCCAAAAAGTTACTTTTTTAAGTGTATCCAAACGAGCTCTACATCTTGTTATGGTCTTGGAGTATTTCCCTATGCTACAGGACTGTGCTTTAACTGGCATTATTTGGGTTTTAGATATTGGAAGGAAAATCCTATCGCCTACAGTTCCCTTGGATTGGTGTTGTTAATCGTTCTCAAGCTGATATTAACAAGAGTGTTGACATGATTGCTGCTCGACGTAGAGAGCGGGAGTATTTTGCAAATAGTCCAGAGTACAAGCATCTAGTTCACAGGATGGGTTCTGAGCATCTAGGGAAGATGCTTTCAAAGGTACATTAGTTCACTACGTGGAATTCTCTATGCAATTTAATTTGCGGGGACCACAATGGTAAATGCTTGAAATATTGGTTTCAATTTTGAGCTCCGTAATCTATAATTGTATACTTTTGTAAGTTATGTTAGTTCATTCAGCACCTAACTTAATTGTAATGGTTATTTTTTGCAGCACTTGGAAACTGTAATCAAGTCTCGCATTCCAGGCATTCAATCCCTCATTAATAAAAGTATTATTGAGCTGGAATTGGAATTGAGCCGTCTAGGGAAGCCTATTGCTGCTGACGCCGGAGTAAGTGTCGTTTCAAGTTGTGTCCTTGTTCTTGTTGTGCGTTCTAGAGTCTCAGCTGCTTAATTTTTCTTCTAGTTTTTTTTTCTTCTTCCAATTGTTAATTTTGAATACTTATTAAAGTGAAAGATCTCAAGAAAAATAATGCAAAGGTTCATATCTTTAAGAATTCTCCCCTCAAACTCCCTTCTTCTTCTTCTTCTTTTTAGAGAACACAATTTTCCATTCCTCCAAGTGGTGCTAGTCTTCATCTCCCAAACCTCTCCACAAGAAATCCTTGGTCAACCTTTTGGGCCTAATAGCTACACCCTTGGAATTGAGACAGGCATAAGAAAAGAATAAGTAGACTAGACAAAGTGCTTCTAAGTAAGCTCACTCCCTTTCAAAAAGTACCCTTTCTTCCAAGATTCTAGCCTCCTCTCAAATCTTTCCACGAGTGGACCCCAAGTTGCCCTGGATCTATAGATTTCACCAGGAGTAAGACATACGTATATTGATGGCACCTAACCTAACACCATATCTTAAGTATCTTAACTGAGAATGAGATGCTTTCAAAAGAAATCTCTTATTATGAAACTTAAGATGGGATATAATAGGATCTTACTCACACTCTTGAACCTTGTCGATGCCCAATTTTTGTTATGTACACGAAAAATAAGATCTTTGCGCATGTCACGTGCCAAGTGGTACTTAGGTTAGTCCCACCTCTCCTAAATCACGTTTCATGGCCGTTTAGTGTAGTTATTACGTTGAGTTTTGATTGTGTCTGTGCGGTCCTAGCCTATGGCGTCTTAGGTGAGTGATACCTTAGCTAAGGTTTGAGTGTGGTGCCGTAAGTACTGAGAGAGAGAGAGAGAGAGAGTACAATACAAGATTTGTTCATGGGGTTCGTCCAAATTCCGAACTATGTCCTCGGGCTCCGAAGAGCCTTTCTACAATTCTCGAAGGTATTACAAAATCTACAATACATGTGAGGGAGAGGGTGAGCCCCCTTATTACAAGATATACAATACATGAGAGAAAAATAGATAGAGATAGAAAAGTCTAGCCCCTTCTTTGTTGCCCTAGTGTCACAAAAGACTGTGAAATGATGTAATTGCCCCTTCTCCCATTGACTATGCTTTCCACCTTACGTCATCTCATAGTCTTTTGTGCCTATAAATAACATGGTCATATGCCTTCTCCATCTAGATTGAGTACCAAGCCAGATTCCCCCGTTCTAACATTGGAATCAATAAGCTCATTGGCAATGAGATCCTCATGTAAAATCTGACCCCTTTCACAAACACACCATGTTCAAGGAAATCACAAAATCCGTCATTTCCTTGAGTCTAGCTGCCAAAGTTTTAGCTATTATTATTTATTTGGTACATACTTCCCGCCAAAATTACAGGACAAGTGTCTGATCTCCTTCGACCCCTCCTTAGGTACTGATAGAAGTGCTATTTGAACTCGTCAAAATATGCTTCCTCTTGGAATTTTTTCACTACTTACATAAAATCACCCCTAATTGCCCCCAACCTTAAAGAATGTAATAGAGATCCCATCTGGTTTGTGAGGCTTATGCCCTTCTAGGTTACCCATTGAATGCAAGAGCACCTCCTCACCACTCTCTCCAATTAAGCACTCAACTCCTTACTAATTCCATCAAAATCCAAGTTGTTAAGACCTGGTCTATAATTGCAATGCTTAGGTCTCTCTCTCTATCTTCTTTTGAAATGCTCAAGCTACAAGCTAGAGTAGAATTTGACCACCTCCTCCTTGATCCTCTCTTCCGTTTTTCAAATGTTTTTATATAATTTTATACTGACCTGCATTGAATTTCTTATTCTGGCAAGTCAGAAAATGTTTACTCCTTAAAAACGCTATTATTATTATTATTATTGTTGTTGTTGTTGTTGTTGTTATTTTAACTCGTGTATAAATTCAAGATCTTAATCAATTTTTTTGACAAATGACCTTCCTCAGTATTTTAGAGCTCAGTCTCACAATCTTCACTTGTTATATGTATATTTATCTTCACATTCAAGCAATTGGCATCTTTTCTGTCACTTCTGAACTATGGGATGGCTTATTCATCACATGCAGGGAAAGTTATACATGATCATGGAGATTTGCCGTATTTTTGATCAAATATACAAAGAACACCTTGATGGCGTGTATGTGTTCTATTTTTGCGATTTTTCCACAATTTATTACTTTAACTCAGAACCTCGTTTGGTTTGTTATACCTCTTAAGCTTTAGCATTCATTCATGTCCATATGAGAAGTAATCTTAGGATTTAATGTTTCTTTGATGTGAGCAGGCGCCCTGGTGGAGATAAAATCTACAATGTTTTTGATAATCAATTTCCTGCAGCTCTAAAAAGGTTGCAATTTGACAAGCATCTTTCAATGGAGAATGTAAGGAAGCTAATTACTGAAGCAGATGGTTACCAGCCTCATCTGATAGCTCCTGAACAAGGATACCGCCGTCTCATTGAATCTTCTTTAATTTCAATCAGAGGTCCTGCAGAGGCAGCCGTTGACGCGGTATGCATTGATATTGGTTCGATTAAATTTTAACTCTTGTAGGGCATTCAAGAATTATACTGGCTTAAATGCTTGATAATTTTTAGTGATTTGTTGATCGACTTGTGTTTCAAATTAACAAACAGTTGGAGTTCCATTAATTAGGTAGCATCAATCATATATTTCACAGTTTTCTTGGATGATTGCCCATCCAAAATAGTGTGACATTTAAGTTCAATTTTTTTGTAACTTCCTTCGTCATAAAATAATGTGGGGATTTTCTTAACTATAAAAGCTACTTAATCTAATGTTGTGAGGATTTTTCTCATAAGTTCAATCGCTGTCACCTCCTTGGTCTTACAATTTAAATATTCTGGGGATTTTCTTCACTATAGAACCTGCCCATTCTAATGATCTATTCTTATATTTTTTCTCTCCTTTTCATTTATGATTTATGAGATTTCATTTGAAGGTGATTTTGTATTTTCTTTCCTAATGTTTTGTTGACAAATGCTAACAAGAGTTCCTGCAATCCGCTACTGTTTGGTATTGCTCCAATCTAACAATTTGCTTGACTTTATTTTTTTCCTTTCCTTTGATTCATAAAATTCAATACCTCTTCTCCTTAAGATTTTTCACCGTTTTATCTCTATTTTATTCAGTTTTATAGAGCATTATTATTGTTTTGTTCTGTCATTAATCATGCTATTACCCCAAACCTAAAAATAGAAAGAAAAACACTACTGCTACTTTGTTGGATATGATTTACTGTTGTTTTTCCTAGAATTACACTTACATTTTTCTTAAGCCTATAAAAGCCTTTTCTCTAAAATTTGGGTTCAGGTGAATGAATCCTGTTCCTCCATTCGATTCCGCTTTTCTTAAGATTAGCATTGAATGTAAATATCTGTTTTTTATGGATCCGTACTTGTTCCTGGTTTATAGTGCACTTACTTTTTTCTTTTTGTTAATTGGAACTTCTACTCTCTGCATATACTCCACAACGGACTGCTAGACTTTTTGTAACAGAAATTCCATTTTACATGATCCCAGGTTCATGCCATTCTGAAGGAGCTGGTGCACAAGGCTGTAAGTGAGACTGTGGTATGTCTCTCGACATGATAAATGTTGACCTCACTTTTATAGAAACAGGGTTATAGGAAAAAAACAGTTTCTACATGAAAATTTTTGCCTTATAATTTTTTTTGATAACCAAATTTTTTGCCTTTAATTGTAACTGATTAGATATAGTTTTTCTATTTTGATATGGCCAAATACCTATTTTTCAGGCAATGTATCATGGTTTGGAGTTTGAATCACAAAACTGACACATTTAGGGTTTTCTGGTTTTAGCCAGTGCTTGCTTACTAGACAAAAATACAAAGCAAATTTGAATTTCTTTTCATACTTGGATGTACAAAAGAAATTCTGAAGATGATGAGACCAGATCTTGGGGTTGTTTTTCCTTGTTTTGTGCCTTTTCTGATAATCCACCAGTTAGTTTTGTCATCGTTCATCTATATGATTGGAAAGCTTATACATCTAGTTGATTTTACTCTCTTTTCTGAATCATAGATGTTTATTATGATGTCTGAAGTATTGATATGGATAAGACCTATGGGACAGTCGTGTAATACAATAAATGACAAAAAAATGTATATATTTGTAGTTCCCCAAATTTTGTGTATCTGATGCATTAGAGCATAAAAACAGGCCATGAAGCATCAAATTTTGTGCTGCTTCGGTGGCTTGTGTCAGAACTGGATAGATTATTGGCCCTTTCAGAAATCTCCATAAGCAGAATCGTTAGGGCCTGTTTGGAAGGTCAAGTTGCGAGTGTTGGAGTTGCAACTCCAGTGATTCACTTTGCAAAGTACCTGGAATTGCAACCTCTCAGACCCCCTTCTGCCCCCAACTACTCATATTTGGTGTCTGGCAGAGTTGCAACTCCCACCGAAATATAAGGAGTTACAACTCCACCCCTGGAACTCTGGCTCTGCCCATGCTGCCCAGTCCACTCAGTGGTGACTGTTTTCAGCATTGTATTGGATATTGACTCCATCTCTAGCCAAACTCCAACTCAAATTGCTTCAACTCTGCCCTCCAAACAGGTCCTTCGTGTTTTAGAATAAATAGGGTGAACGGCATTATATTGTATTTTCTGTCCTTTCTTTTTGTTTTTCTTGTCAGCATTTTTCATTTATTTGATGAATTCTGAAATTGGGTTTCTTTTCAATGTTGTATACAGGAGCTAAAGCAATATCCCACCCTTAGAGTGGAGGTTGGAAATGCAGCTTGTGAATCGTTGGACAGAATGAGGGATGAAAGCAAGAAGGCAACTCTTAAACTTGTTGATATGGAGTGTGGTTATCTGACTGTTGATTTCTTTCGAAAACTTCCTCAAGATATTGAGAAGGGTGGAAACCCAACACATTCAATATTTGATAGATACAATGATTCATATCTCAGGCGTATAGGTAAGTAGTTACTCACAATCTACTAACCTCTATAAATTCTAAATTAAGTCATGGCAGAGTATACACAATATACCAGCCAAGTTAGCTCATAAGGAGGTACTATTGCCAATGACGTTTTTATTGGGCTAGGGACATTAAATGTATTGCGGTTATTTTATCCATTGAAATTTTCTACAATTCATTTAATGTCCATCATCATCGGAGCCTTATTCCAAAGATTTGGGATTGGCTACACGAATCTTGTTCCTCCATTCAATTCTGTCCGGAGCCACATTTTTTGTTATTATCTCAATCCACGTTCTTTTGAGCCTTTCTCTTGCTCTTTTAGAACTTCCAACTTTTTATTCCTTCTAATTAGGACTGTAATTGGCCTTCAATGAACATCAGTTACTCCTACATTTTGTTGAATGCTATTAACACAATGCTTCTTGACTGTCCAACATTCAGCTTATGAAGCATTGTTTGTTAATTATTGTCTTATAAAAAATTTCCCTTTAATTTAAATGGTATGCGTCTGTAACATAGCACTATAGAAGTATACCTCCACTTTAATCATCCAACTCTGATTCTATTAGAAACATCTTCGTTTAATGTCCTTAGTCCCATAAAAATGCCTCATCATCTTATAGTATTCGCCTACATGGTTCAATATTATCACACTAAAGCCTGGCTGATTTTGTTGGTTGTATCTGATATGGTAATCATGGTTATCTCTCCTTTTTTTTTTTTTTCCTGAAAAATGAACAGGAACAAATGTTTTGTCTTATGTCAATATGGTCTGTGGGACCCTGCGGAATTCCATTCCGAAGTCTGTAGTTCATTGTCAAGTCCGTGAAGCCAAACGCAGCCTGCTTGACCATTTCTTCACTGAGTTGGGTAAAAGGGAGGTGAGGATGGATTAAGTTCTCGTACACTATTCTTATTTATTTCAATTTATCAGACCTATTGCCTTGTTTTAAAAAAAATCGGCCAATCAATTGATTTTTAGCCATGAAATGGATGGCCATGATTAAGTCATTACAAAGGAGATCCATTATGTGGGACCCATCTTATGATTGATACTTTTCACCAAATTTAACTCCATTTTCGAGAGAATGTGCCCATCTTTTGTGGCAATGGATCTTCAAAATTTAACAAGGGACAAACATTCTAACTTTGCTCCAGAAATGATAAAATATATTACTAATGAATTGTTTTGCATTGAAAGAAGAATGTGTAGTTGACTGTTTCATAATTCTATTTTGCAGACAAAGCAGTTGGCTTCATTGTTGGACGAAGATCCTGCAGTCATGGAGCGCAGGACTGCCCTTGCAAAGAGGCTGGAATTATACAGAAGTGCTCAAGGAGAGATCGACTTAGTTGCCTGGTCCAAGTAGAAAGGGTATTTATTCTTTCTTTAGTTTCACCATTCTTTCATTCTTAATAACTAGCATATCTCGCTGTATTCACACGTGAGGTCGAAGGGCCAGTAGTTTTTTCATCAATTTTTTTATTTTAATTTTTTATTATCACTTTCATCTAAGGCTACCGTGTTATAACTTAATACGAAGCATTTTTATATTAAGCTCATGTTTGTGATATATACAGAACATGGTTTTGAATCTTGGTTCCCATCTTGCTTTCTTCATGAAGGAAATACTATTGTTTGTGTCTAATTTTGTACTTTGCTATTTTTAACAATAATAATTAATTCTGATGATAAATTTTCAGAAAAAAAAAAGAATGAGACTTGTTGGACTTAACATCATTGTATTAATAAAAAAAATTTGTTGGACTGAAGAATGTTTTTTTTTTTTTTTAAATCTTATTTGAAAGTAATTTTATTATTTATGATAATAATTAAAATGAATTAAAAAAAGGACTCACACAACATAGGTGCAAAGAGCAAACAATACCAGCCTGCAACTGGCATGTATGTGTACAGTGGGCTTAGGTATACTGATCTTTCTAAAGGCTTGACACCTCATAATCTGATTAATAAATGGACACGTCTTAGTTAATATTTTGGGTTAAATAAAAGGTGCCCAGTTAAGGTCCGGGCAGTTTCGGCCCATTGATACCTGTACTTGTGTAGGGCTGTTAATGGATAGGTATCCGATCGGATAGTACTATATCTGAATTTGAATCTGAAAAAAATAGGGATATCTAAATTCAAATTAGAATCCGATTGGATATTACTAACTAATATTCGAATTTACATCCGAATGAATTATCGAATATTCGAAAATATTGGATTCAAATTTAAATAATAAAAAATCTTTGATTTAAAAAAAATATTGAACTTATGGAAGAGGTAGTTGCGAAGCTCTTGATTTTTTATTAAGCACAATCAGCCATCTTCAACTCTAGATTTTCATCTTCAAAATGTATCAAAATCCCTCATCTTCAACTTGTTTAAAAAACTCTTGTTATTTGCTCAAGTCCATTCATCTTCAATCTATATCAAGTAAAACCTAAAAAAATCGTGATTTAAGGGAAAAATCAAAGATTTTTGGGTTGAGATTGGAGATTGGAGATGGAGAGAGAAAAAGAAGGGATAGAGCGAGATTTACCTATGCTGGAGAGTATGTCGTCGTTTGATCGTTAGAAAAATACCGTCATTGTTTGTTAACCGTTTAGGGGAGATAAGGCGAAGAGAAAAAGATGAGTGTAAGTGGAAAATGAATAGTTGTCTTTACTCTTTTAATTTGAAAGGATGATTGTTTAAATTGAATATAGTAAGTGAAACCGTGAAAAATAAGTAATTGTCTTTGATTTTTGAAAAGATGATTGTTTTAAATCTTAAATGAAAGGAAAACAGTTGTCTTGTCTTATCTTAATTAATATTTATATATGTATAGAGAGAGAGAAAGAAAGAGAGATATTTATATATTTATTATGTATGGCAATCGGATCGGATATTAATGAATCGGCAACATCCGAATTCGTATCCAAAATCTATTTGAATCCTAAAATCACATCCGAATTCGAATTCGATATTCTAATTTTTCGAATAATATTCAAAATTTTAAATGTGAGTTCAAATCAAATTCGAATTTTCGAATATCCATTGACAGCCTTATATTTGTGGGCTGAATCAAAATGCCTTGGGTGGCTATGTTATGGAGTGGTTTCTTTTGTCCACTTGTTGTATTAGAACATTAGTTTTAAAACTTGAACACTTGACTCTAACTTGAATGTTTGATTGAGTTGACTCAACTTGTGGAATTCTTAGTTGATTTAGGCAAGTCAAATTAATATACATTCATTTAAAAAAATATATTTGTTGAGTTGATTATCAACCTCATTTTTTTAAATAATAAACATGTCAAAAGTTTCATCCTTACTTTTAAAAAAAGTATACATAACTGTATCTTGTGTTGTTATTAATAAAAATAATGAAATATTTTTTACTTCCTCTAGTTTGAACATATTTTAGATTACAAACATCATTATGCATTAAATTTAAAGGTTTAAATTTTTTTTCAATAGATTTGAATGATTGTTTTGAAAATTTAGATTTCATACAAATTTCACATTTATGACTAGTATAAAAAAATAAATTTAAATAACAATATTAAATTTGCCAATCTTCTTAAAGAACCATAATTACCATTCACTAATCTACAGTGCTAGACATAAGGCAATTCAAGCATGTAAGTAGAAAAATTAAATTTATTAATATTGAAAATTTTGGATATAATAATCATACATTCAATTTAAACAGACCATCGGTTAAAAACCATTTGCCCACATACATCCCATTCTTAATAAGTACAAATTTGCCTATTCAATGAATAATTTGATACCAAATAGCATAATAAAGGGAAAAAACAATCTAAAATATTTTTTTCCCCAAAATTAGAAATTTGGAACGGCTAGTTTTCATCCAGTTGAGTCAATATTTGTTTTCTTTGAATTTTTTTTTTCTTATTTTTCCATGAAATCTGGAAGGTTATAGTGAATTTTTGTTTTGTTTAATAAATATATTTTTATTTAATAAATAAAAATTTGTCCACCGAATTTAACCCCGGTCGGACCAACTAAGCAAAATTTCGGTTCAATTATGGGTTCGGTTTTTAAAACATTGAAATAAAAAACATAGACTTATTAAGAGGTACAGCTATTAAGAAGCATCAATCTCCAGATACAAGAAACTCACGGAACTACCACCTCACAGAAATAAACTCACTTCAATCTGACGGAAATACCACCTCGCAGAAATTTTCAGTTCCTCCATTCATTTTGAAGAAAAATGGTGAAAAGAGGAAGAAAGAGTCCTCACATCAATAAAGAAACTTGGATCAAGGATGATTTGCTTAAACTGTGGGTTATTGCTTCCACGTTGGACGTCAAGAAGACAGACAACAACAACAACAACACCACTAGTTCTTGTTCTCTTTGTGGAAAGTCCTTCCCCTGCATGGATTCATTGTTGAATCACATAACACGTCACCCTGAAAGAGCTTGGAAAGAATTTGATCCTGATAAGCAAGAAGTTCTTCCAATGGAGGCGCCCAAGAAGACATTTGTCATGGACCCACAACAGCAAAAGCCTGTTCTCCCCATGTCAGATAACAATTTCAGCAAAGCTCCAGTACTGGTGACTCAGAAGAGCTCGCTGCGCATCAAATTCAAGTACTCAAAAAAAGATATGCATTGGACTATTTCTAAGGTACCGGCTGATTCACATAAAGAACACCATGACGTTGGAGAAGCAAGGAAGAAGATAGTAGTAAGGAAGCTGAAGAATATAAAATAAATAATTTAACAAAATAATAACGAGGGTGGTGCTCATGTAATTACTTTACTATTTTTATTCGTAGTGGATACTTTGCACTTTGTGCCGTGGTTTTTTCCCCTTGGGGTTTTTCCACGTTAAATCTTCGTCTCCTTTCTTTCTTTATTTTTTGGAAAATGCTAGCCTCAATCCACAGGTTCAGGCTCTACATGAATGTGACCATTAGGAAGTTAGGGACTCCCAAGAAAAATGAATCCACAGGAAAATGGTGTTAAACCCTAGAAGATCGGAATCGAGCAAAAATATTTTTGCTAACAGAATTTTTGCTCAGAGAATCCAGGATCCTCCAATCACATGAGCCTGTGTGTATTGAATGACATCCCCAGTACCCTCATTAGGCTTGACGTGCCACATGCCAAGAAGTCTATGAGCATTTTGATGAAATTCTGTGAGCAGAAAAATCACTCCTAGGAAACCTGTGTTTTTTTTTCGATGGACTGAAACTGTTAAATTAATGAAGGATGAGAGAAATTTGATGGCTCTAAGCCGTTGAATTGGGGATCATCAAAAATTTCAATGGCCATAGGCCGTCAAAATTAGCTTTCTAAAATTTGTGGGCTTTGGACCGTCGAATTTTCTTGTCAAAATTTTCAGTTTTCACATAGTGCACAAACCACAATAGAACACCAGCAACATATGATAACAGGGTGGAATCCATAAAATTTGAAAATTAATAGTTGTTAAAAGGCCTCTTGGTGTCAATAATCAAGCACGAGAAATAAATCGTTGAAGTACTAGAGTGAAATTCAAAAGATTTAAGAGCAAACCAAACACCATTGAATGCATGTAATCCATAACTTGTTCTTATTTATATGTTCATTAGTTTTGGACTGTAATTGTTTTACATCAAAAATTGTAAGACAAGAGTCAAGAAAAAGTTTTCATTAATCACAGATGTCCCAAAGAACTTTCCTTTAATAAACAAACCTTCACTCCATATTCTGATCAGTAGTGCAGTAAAAGGTGGAAGACAGGTAACAAAAGTTTTCTCACTTATTAAAAATTGCAAAAGAAAAAAAGAGTTCATATTTCACAAGAACAGAAAGTTGGCTTCCATCACAATTTGAAGGTGAAGCAGTTGGCACAAAACCATTTGATGAAGATCATGCAATCATGGAGCGCAGGACTGCTCTTGCAAAGTTGCTTAAGTGCTAAAAAAAAGAGCAGATTTATTCTTCTTTTTTTTTTTGTAACCACAAGATAAGTTTATTTATTGGAAAATTAGAGAAAAACAAAATACAACTGATCTCTATACAAATGTAGAGCTAAAAACACAACCAGGAGAAGAGAGAAGCTACTCTCCAACATAATAACTCCATCAAATTAGTTTTCAAAATGAAGTTTTTCAATGAGCATATGCGTGCATTTGTCCATCTTGCAGGCCTAGAAATTCCCCTTGCCAATCAAGAACTAGTGCAACCACTGATAGAATCAAGATCCCTCGTAAACCCTGTAAGGAAGGTTTTCAAATTTCTCCTTTAGGTCTCATAGAATTTTAATTTTAATCCATAATTGTTGTTCTGACCTCAAGAATTGCCGCTTTATTGCAAGAAAAAAATAAACTGTATGTGTTCAAATACGTGAAATGCGTCTATCATAAGAAATTTGGTGTGAACTGACAAAGAAGTTTGGACAGTTGATAAGTGAACTTAAAATTTGTAATGGCTCAAAAATCTGTTTTTTCGCATTGATGTGTAGGAGGTCCTACTTTGTAATTTGAATCGGTATAAGTGATGGGATTATGAGAAATGTTTTTGATATAACAGTTATCAAACTAGTGTTCCTCGTCTAGCAGTTACAGATATTGTTTTTTTTTAAGCTAATGGAAGTTTTAAGTGGTTCCTTATCAGCGGTCAGTGGACACCATTGTCTTATATGGTTAATTATATTGATTAGACCAAAAATGAACTGAATTTGGCGATAGTATTACTCATTCCAAGACATTCTTTTGCATGGTTGAAAAAGAATGTATATATGTGCATTGTGACGAGAGCCTTTTGATGATTTTTACAGTTATAAGACTGACAAGTGGATGTATAATGGGGCTGTGTGCTTAAATTATCCTAATGATGGATCAACAACCTGTATGGATAGGTCTGTTGGATCCCATCGTACACGCCAAGTGCAGATCATAGGATTAAGAGACTGAGATTGAGAGATTGTAAACCTGGCAATCATGCAGAACCACATAAATACTGTGTTCTCTTTCCTTATGACTTTTATTTTTTGTTCATCGATGTGAGCTAATTTGAGGGATTTTTGTGTTGTTGACATGAACAATCCTCATTTTCCTAGTCATCTCTATTTATTGGGGATCCTTCAAAACTCTTCACGTGTTAAGAAACAAAATATGAGGGGGCAACAAATTGGAAATATTTAGTTTTAAGTGAGTTTTACTAGTAATATTTTGACCTTTTCAAGGTGGTGTATTTTAGAGGTTTTAATTTGGGTACCCCAGTTGGAGGTGTATCCTTCTAAAGGGATATGTAACGTTCATGTACAGAACGTGCGTAATTCTAATAAAGATGATTTATCAAGATCAAACTTGATCATTTCGAGATGATCAATCCTCCAAATAACACTAGCTTTGTTTTCTCAAAACCAATTTCTCCCACGTGAGCTATTTAACACGTTGACAGAACTGAAAACACCAACCTGTACTACAACAATTTCTCCAACAATAAACCAATTTATGAAGCCCATTGGCCTCATTGTTGGACAAGAATCCGCAATCATGGAGACTGGGGTTGCTCTTGCAAAGAGTCTCTAGTGCCTAGGTAGAGATAGATATGGTCACTTGGTCTACATAAAAAGAGCATATTTATACTTTTTGCAGTTTGAACTGGTAGATATGGAAGTTTCCATTTTGTCACATTTTTTTTCTGCCTTGTGTGTGTACGTGTGCGTGCCCACTTGACATGGTGATTATTGGCAGGAATTGATAGAAAATTTACCATGGGCTCATGAATGTACATGTTTGCCTTTTCCCCCATTTCCATTGTTAAAGTTGTCAATGAGCATATGTGCAATTTTTCTAGATCTGCCTACCTCTGATAAAATCATGATCTCTTGTAAATCACGTAGTCAAGGTTTTGCAAATTTGCCCTTCATTTGATAGCACTTGATTTATAATGCATCATTGTTTACTTTTATTACAATTGCAGCGTTCTGGTAAGAATTCAAATACGTGAAACATGCAAAATGGAAATACCTTTTCTTGGGTAAAGGAACAAATGACTCGATCCATTTATGTATCGAGAAGTATATAAAAAAGCACTCAGATATCTATTTCAAATGCATATCCAATTTTTGCATAGCGCAGCTGGAGATTAGTTTGGTAGGTTTGTGTTAGTTGTCTGCTATAAGATAGCTAGTTGTGAAGCTTGGATAACTGATTCTCTAGTTCTCAACTCCACACATCTATATTAGAATTTGAAGATCACCTTCGGAATTGAAAGAAATTTTTTAATTGACTGTTTTAAAACTCTGTTTTACAGTCAATCCAGTTTGGATCCCATTCTTTTAAAACAAGCTCAGGTATGCGATTCTATCATTCATGACGTGTTTCAATTGCATGAACTTAACCCGATATATTCATGGATATATCATACATTTGATAGAAAGTATATTAATCTAAACCATCTTTTCTTCAAGGAAAGGGCCACTTTTTTTCTTTGATAGAATCAAGATCTTGCTACCTCTGATAGAATCAAGATCCATTTTATACTTTGTAGGTAAGGTTTTGCAAATTTCACCTTTTTCTACAGAATTGCTATTATAATCTCAAGATTGGCCTTGTTCCGGCAAGAAAAATTATGTTTTCAAATACATAAAAATTCTTGTAACTTAGGAAAGTTAATGACGTAATTGAAATTTTTTAATGATTCAAAGTTCTGTTATGCATTGTTGGATGAGGATCTTAAATAATGGAGTTCTGCTAGGCTGCTCCATAACAATTATCGAACTAATGTTACTTGTCTATAGAGAATGGCGGATTTTCTTTCTTTCTTTGTGAATTAATAGAGATGGGAGTACCAAATGTTTACAATGTAACAGTTCTAACTAGCGTTCCTTGACTAGCATATGAAAAGGTGAGAATATTGTTTTAGTTCTTAAAAGGTACAACTTAGTGTTCTATTCAGACAATCAATTGTGGCAAAAGTGACTGAATTTGTTAACAATAGTACTCATTCTATCACATTCTTTTTTATGGTTGAAAATTTTCAACTTTCCTATGAATCCATTCAAGTTGGCTCAAGGAGGAGAAAATCTCTTAGAGGGATAAGTCAAATGATGGAGCCTACCTTGTATGCAGAAGGTGCCAACTTAGCTAAGTTGGTAAGGCTTGAGGAGTGTTGATCCCACCACCTAGGTTCAAATCCTATCGAACCCACCTTTGCCTCAACTAACCATTAATCCCTTGCTTTCCTAACAGAAAAGTACAGGGGTGATTTTTGCTGAGTTTTGAGTTGTTTGTTTTGAACTTCTATAGCATTATTAAAGGAGTTTTCTAACGTAAAAAAGATTCAAACTTTTTTAAGAGCAGCGATGGCGTGGCAGAGCAACCAAATCATGGCATTAAAAATGCGGGAAACTAGTTTCACTTTCAAAATAAATGATAAGTGATGAAAAGCCCATGAAAATAATCTTAGTTCAAAATGTAATAACTAACAAGCACTTCAATTGGAATAGTGAGTATGATGCTCATTCAAGTAGCCAGTGACGACATAGTATATGTACCACACACACGACTAATAGAAAGTGTTTTTGTCTTACCAGTTAGTTCTGTTTTATGTGAAAATCGATATTTAGAGAATTATTAATAATAATTAAAAAAATTACTTGTGTCTACAGAATATCCTGTTAGTAAAGAATTTGGAAGAAACAAGGTTGATAGTTCTTAGAAATGATAATGATTTTAGCTCAAGAACATGCACGATGTAGAGTATTGATATTACATAGAATTCTATATATATAGTGATTGTTCATATAGTTTTGTGGTTATAAATTGCTCACAGCTTGACTTCTTGCAAATTTTTATATAATCATCATCATCGCCTTATCTCAAACCAAATAACTCGCATGAATATCCTTATTGATTGTGGAGTAGAGCCATCAATTACAAGTTTCCTCCCCATCCATCAAATCATTATCTCTATCTTCTCCCATGTATCAGGCACTGCCCACTACATCATGGATATTGATGTATATGCTGTGTCATATGTGTGGGCAAAACTACATGCATCATGGATCGAGTCGAAGATTCTTAGGCCCTATTCGTTTGAGCTTCAGGAGTCAGCTTTTTTTTTTTTTTTTTTGTTGCTTTTAAGCCAAAAAACCTAGATAAATGATGTTTGTTTGGGCTTTTTTGGCTCTTGTGGATTTCAATTGAAGGCCAAAAGTAGCTCATAAAAGAAGTCGTCCAAGAGGGACTTCTTTTTCAAATGGCTTTTGCGGAAAGCCAAAAATATAAAACGGCTTTAGTGTAGTTACCAAAATACCATTAATCTTTAATCAAATTTCCAACTAAATTTAAACTTAAAAGATGAAATGAGATTACTAAAATACCCTTCATTTTTACCAATTACCAAAATACCCTTCATCTTCCAAAATACCCTTCATCTTTAATCAAATTTCCAACCAAACTTAACCTTAAAAAATAAAATGAAATTACTAAAATACCCTTCATATTTATCAAAATACCCTTCATCTTAATTAAATTTCCAACCAAACTTAACCTTAAAAAATAAAAATGAATTACTAAAATACCCTTCATGTTTACCAAAATACCCCTCATCTTTCAAAATACCCTTCATCTTTAATCAAAATTTCACCAAAACTTAATCTTAAAATATAAAAGTGAATTACTAAAATACCATTCATCTTTAATCAAATTTCCAACCAAACTTAACCTTAAAAAATAAAAAGGAATTATCAAAATACCCTTCATCTTTAATAAAAATTTCAACCAAACTTAATCTTAAAAAATAAAAAGGAATTACCAAAGTATCCTTCATCTTTAATCAACTTTCCAACCAAACTTAACCTTAAAAAATAAAAAAATTATCAAAATACCCTTCATCTTTACCAAAATACCTTTCATCTTTCAAAATACCATTTATCTTTAATCAAATTTTCAACCAAACCTAACTTTAAAAAATAAAAGGGGATTACCAAAAAACCTTTCATCTTCCAAAATGGGATTACTACCAAAATACTCTTCATCTTTACCAAAATATCATTCATCTTTACTACCAAGACTAAAAGTAATTCATCATCACTATTTTATTACTAAAACACTTTCATCTTTATGTGGATGTTGGATTGTGTATTATACAGGTATTTTTTTTATCAGAAAAATTTCATATATTCATTTTTAAGAAGAGATGCTACTGAAATTTCGATAGAATTATAAAATTTATTTAAATTGAAAATAATTATTTTTATAAGTTTTTTTTATAAATTTATTATATATATATAGGGGGCGGTTCGAGGTACGTTTCAAAAAACAGATGAGAAACTGATGTTTCTCGGCCGTTAGATGGATTGAAATCGACGCTGCACACGCTTTCTCACGTCAGTTCGGTTATTAATAATGGAGTTTCGAAATTTGCAAACGCATCCCTCACAATTTACAATTTTCGAACGGACGTCTCCTTCTCTCTTTTCTATTCGACAGATGAGACTGAACTCTCGTTCTCTCATTCTCTCTCTCTCTTCGTCTCCATCGAAATACAGAGAGTCATCGTAGAGATCATCGGCTGCTCGCTCTCTCTCCTCTCTCTCTCTCTCTCTCTCTCTCTAGATCGAGTCTCGTTTCAAAACCAAACCCCGAAAACCCTGTTTTCATCTTCGTCTCCATTGAAAACCCCAACTGAACTCCCTCTTCTCTCTCTCTCACTCTCTCTCTGTTTCTCTCTCACTTTCTCTCGACTCGACAGAAAACCCAACACATTCATCTCGATAGATAACCCTTCGTCTCATACCGAAAACCAGATTTGGTGGGAATTCAACAGAAAATTCGAAAAATTGAAGGGGATAACTCAGAGAAACCGGTCGATAGACTTCGATCTCTTTCTCATTCGATTGATCGATTGGAACCCAAAGAACCTGTACAATTTTGGAACTCGCACAGGTGACTTATCGATCCCAAATTTCTATTAGATATGATTGTTCTTGTTATATAACCGAAATGGTGATTCTAAAATGTTTTTGAATTAAGAATCTCAATGGGTCTGAATTATATTATAAAATATCACTGTTTTTGTATGTTTCTGCTCTATTTTTAGAAGTAATTTGATGAATGGTGTGTGTTTCTTTGTTTATTCTTTGTTCACTTTCTCTTAAACTAATGTGATTGAATCATGTTTGTAACTATTGCAATTCATGGTGTTGGGGGTGTCCTCTCTAATAGCTTTAACTCTTATTCATTGGTTGTTAGTGTTATGGTTCTTGATGTGTTTGCCCTCTACATAGTTTAAATGTTTGAAAATTGAGTTTTAAAATCTATAAGATAATCGGGTTTTTTGGCTCATCCTTGTTTACTCGAGCCCGGACAGTCTTTAGCCCATAATGCTAAAAAAGAAATTGGAAGCATTGCTTGCTTGTAATACTTGAAATAAAAGAAATAAAAGAATAATGAATTATTCAACCTTACATAATACTTGAAAGGCTCCCAAATTGCCCATTCTTTTCTAGATAATTAAATACTTATTTCAAAAAATAATTCACCCTTACTAATACATTACAAACCATTATTAAACAAAGTACAACACCATCCGAACTTATTAGGTCCATAATCCAAAGTTTTCTCTAAAGATTCCAAGTGTTGTCCAATCATTCACGTATAGATCCCATAAACTCGCATTCTTTGATAGATTTGATGTGTGGTGATTTTTCCTCACGAAGTCTCCTTTCTTTTGAAAGTAGTTTTGCAAACCTACAAGATTGGAAAAATAAAGATTACAATTATAAATCAGATGCAAAAGGCATGGTTTAAAAAATATCCCTAGTGCCATTGCAACATTATTGCTACAATCTTATACATTATTTGGTATATAATACGTGTATGATGACCATTTTATTGTTTATAACTTTCATTTATAAGGCGTTCAATTCCGAAGTTAAAGTTTTGGAACTTTTATTTTATTTTAAATATGAATGTCATTTCGCTTCAAATTCATTTTTTTGAACTCTTATTTTTAATGTTATTTGACATATTGAGGGATTCCAACGTTTATATCTTTATATAATGAAAATTGATTAATTGATGTCATAACATGGGATTTTAGATAGGTTTTATGAGTAGAATATGGATAAAAGTGTCTTGAGATGGAATTGTTGTTGTTGTAGAAATAATTATAATGTACTTGTTATTACAAATGAATTCTTCTGAATTTGAAAATATAAGTTTTCGTCTCTTATCAGTTGTAGAAATCCATCATAGATACTATCGATGTTGAAACTTTTGGTGACGTGCCTATTGATGATATTGTGGGATCTTCGACAATGGAAGTAGATGGGGGTGAACATATTGAATGACAGAGCCCAAACAAAGACGTCGAAATTTTAACACCGTATGTAGGGATGATTTTTGATTGTAGTATGGAAGCTCAAAAATATTATGAAGATTACGGACGTCGGAATGGATTTTGGATTCGTATTCGAGATAATACGAAATCACGACGAGGTTCAAATGAGGTGACTGGGATAACATTTGTTTGTTCACATCAAGGTAAATATACATCAAAGATGGAAAAAACTGAGGCAACAGTTGGGAATGAGATTGTAAAAAAGATAAGTAGGAGTACTTCAACTATTAAATGTGGATGTGAGGCAGCAATGCGAATTATACATGATGTATATAGTGTCCGATGGAAAGTGACGGTCTTCAGAGACAACCATAATCATAAGGTCGTTACACCAGGGAGGAGAATGAGTATGAGGTCAAATAGAAACATGCCAAGAACGGCTAAAAATTTAGTTGAAGCATTCCAAAGAGAAAATCTATCAATTGGTAAAGTTTCAGCAATCCTTGGTGGTGATACGATTGGTTTCGATAATAGGGATTGTTACAATCATTTGAGAAATGTTAGACACAAGCAGTTAGAAGGGGGAGATGCACAGTCAGTGCTCATGTACTTCAAACGAAAACAACTTGAAAACCCACAATTTTTTTATGCAATACAGTGTGATGACGATGGGAGGGCAACTAACTTTTTTTGGGTTGATGCTAGGTCACGAATGGCATATCAATCTTTTGGGGATGTGGTGACATTCGATACAACTTATCGTACAAACAAGTATGATATGCCATTCGCCCCTTTTACTAGAGTAAACCACCACTGGCAATCTATACAATTTGGGGGTGTACTTCTACAAGATGAAACTAAGGTGACCTTCGTATGGTTGTTTGAGACCTGGTTAGAAGCAATGGGAGGACGACATCCAAAATCAATAATCACCGATCAAGATTTGGCAATGAGGAATGCGATTGCCAAAATTTTTCCAAACACTCGTCATCGTCTTTGTATATGGCACATCGAGAAGAAGTTCGCCGAGAAGTTATCAAATGTATACTTTAAGAAGTTTGAATTCAAGAATAAAATACAAAAGTGTATTTGGTCGACATACACCGAGGAGGATTTTGAGAAGGGGTGGAAAGCTGTGATCGAGGAAAATGGTTTGGAACAGAATGAATGGCTACAACAGTTGTTTCAAATACGGGAGTCGTGGGTACCTGTTTATAATCGTAATATTTTTTTTGCCGGTATGAATACTACAGGCCGTAGTGAAAGCATTAATTCTTTTTTTGATGGGTTTGTTACTTCGAGATCAAATCTTAAGGAATTTGTTACTAAGCATGAGCAAGTTTTGAAGAAGAATATAAATGACGAGAGGAAAGAAGATTTTCATTCAGAGCACAGGTTTCGATGTGTCAAAGATAACGAATTACTTCTAAAGAATGCTGCAAATGTGTACACTAGAAATTTGTTTGAAAAATTCAATGATGAATGGGTGAATGTGATGAATTATAAAATTGAAGAAGAACGAGTAATGGATGGTGGATATCAATCGTATATTGTGAAAACTAAGTTTGGTGCGTCCGAGGAGTTTGTAGTTGAATTTAATTTAGAAACATACGAGGGTACGTGCCAATGCAAGAAATTTGAATTTATGGGAATACTTTTGTCGACATTTTTTAAAAGTTTTTCTTCGTTATGACATTGATTTTATTCCATCTCACTTTATTTTGGAAAGATGGACGAAAGAAGCTAATCGTACTTTCAGAGTAAAAGATTCACTCAAAATGGGTGATGAGAAAGAACAGTCTGAACCAATGAGACTTGAATACCTGTGTCAATACGGTACCAAATTAGCATGTATGGTTGCATCTTCAATCGAGGGATTTAAATTATTACGGGATAATTACGATGAAATGTGTAAAAAACTTAGTGAACTTGCACCTCATGTAATGTCAGATCCTACAATTGATTCAGGTGGAAAGTTTATGAATGATGAAGCTCAATTGTCCCAAGTGTTACTCTTAGATCCCAATATCTCTCATACGAAGGGTAGGAAGAAAGATGAAAAGGGAAAAGAAAAGATTCTCAATCCTGGTAGATTGAAGAGCAGTATTGAATTAGTCCAACAGAAGAAAAAAAGGAAATGTGCATTATGTCTAAAGTTTGGCCATGACAAACGAATTTGTCCTGAAAATCCTAATAAAAAGAAGATTGGATCTACCCAAGGTAAGTAATTTCATGTTTATCGTATGAATTATAATTTCAGTGAGATGTTAATTATAATTTTAGTTGAACATCACATGCATGTTTTTTCCTTTTTTCAGATGACGTAGGGGAACATCATGCATGGACGGATGAATTACAACAACCTTTTGAATAAGAAGGTTCTATTAAAGCATTGATCATGGTTCAAGATTTTTTGTTTAAGGTACTTCCTATTGAAATTCTTCACCTAGATCTATTTTTAGCTTTATATTTCTTGTAGTGTTGTTGATTCCCACTAAACCATCATTTTATTGAGCTTACCTTGATAGCTTGTGAATATCATACAAATGACGATATAAAAGAAAGAGAAAATATTTATATTCTTCACCTAGAACATGGTCAATTGTTTCATTGTTTGGATCTACTAATTGTTTGCTTTGAACAATGTTGCAATAAATGTGATCTCTGTCTTGAGAATTACATTGAAGGGAAAAGCTGTTCTAATTCAATTTCTAATTGTTATTACTTATTAGCAACCAACCAAGAACCTAACAATCAGTCAAGGTCTGAGGTTCAGAACTATTGCAATGGTTCTGACATTGACACAAAATTGACCAGCTCACTTCTTTCACCAGTTGGGAAGTGCTGATATACTTGTCACTCAACCCTCATACCATCAAAGATTGGAGGGATAGTTACTGATCTGGCGATTGATGGGTCAGCAATATCATTAGTATATAAGGGATATTCACTAGATTGGGTGATCATGTTTTACATGTATTAGAAGTATCTGGCAAGACAATTTAATTGTAAACAGAATGGAGGAAGGTGTAATTTGCTTCTGTTAAGCTGATGGAAACTACCTTTTCTTTGCAAGTGAACACGGGAATCCTTGCCGGATATGGGCTTTTGGAAAGCCATAATTATTGCTTGACGGAATGTTAAAATCCTTTTAAGACTCCAAAGATTTGGAGGTGCAGCTACTCGGATAGAATATGCCAAACCTGCAGATTTTCTTTCCCCTTTTTTGGTAAAACTTTAAAGATTAGATTTACAGATCTTCTCATTATGTTTTTGGAGATTGGGAGGAGCGTCATACCATTGAGAGATGCTAAGGATGTTCTCGAGAGGTGGGGTGTTGAACCCTCGCATACAAAGGAATTATCGCATCTATAACAGGGGAAAACAATTAGTTGGGGAGATGATGGAATGGTATTATGTATTGTAATTTTTTGAATATGTATGTCATTTTCTGAAGGCTGCGTTCGGACATGTAGGGGAATAATTTTATGATAACGTAGTCTACCATATAATATGTGGTATTTATCAATACATGTTTTATTGCTGGTGACAGTGGAGATGTATGTTGGTTGTAGGTGTGCAATTGGTTTGGAGTCATGAGTATGATTTACGTTGGAGCCTTGCATGGTGAGTTATAGCCATTGTCAAAACAACTAAATAGTCTTTCTTATTGATTGACAAAATTCTGCTCTCTGTGGCCGAGAGTCTAGGTTTGATCCCAACTTAGTTTGGTCCTCTATGTAGTACACTTTCCTGATTTCTTTGTGCTAACATAGTTAATGTAAAACACTGATGGTACCTCTTTAACCAGTTCTTTAACCACTTCCTAGGTTTGCTTATCCAAACAAAGATTTTTTATACGCTCTATTAAGGCCAGACCTATCTATTTGAACTTTGAACGACTGCGCTTCTACTATATAGAGGTACAAATATTGCTAACTGGTTGAGAAAAGCAGAAACATCAGAAAGCTTTGAAAATAGTATAAAACAAACTCCAACCTGACACAAGGAAAATCAAGGTTCACGGTGGTATTATGGGGGATGTCATTTATCACTGGTAGTACATAAGCTGCTGGGCTGCAGCAACATTCTGGAAACCACCGTCGTAGATCGCCTGGCTTGCTTCAGCTGAGCCCATTCCCATGGGGGGTGGTGGCTGCTTGAGAACATGCTGACCCTGGGGGTGGTGCATGAGGGCGGCCTGCGAACCACCTCCCATCTTGCTCATTGCCAACTGCCTCTGATAAGCCAAGAGGTCATTTGCTGAAAAACCTGGGAATGATGCAACAGCAACAGCAGGAGGGGGCATAGGACCTTTATTACCTTTATCTAAACATGAAAGCCTCAAAACATCTTTGGTGAGAGAGAGGCACAATGCCTATTTGAACCCCTTTTCAATAAATTAAGATTTTCTTTTAGGTAGGTAAACAGCTGAAGGTGGGTT